>NW_016164795.1:12028-30018 GCF_001687245.7 Rhagoletis zephyria | reverse complement strand
CTTTTTCAAACCGCTGTCGGCAGCCGCCACTTGCAAGTGCAAAAACTTAGCGAAGCATGCGACAGATGCGTATCACCATGTAGCAACAACCACAGCAGCCACATGAAGAACCCGAACAGCAGTAAAAACAAAGGGGCACGAAAAAAAAAACCGTCGCCTTTCGAGTGAATATAAAATCAATGAGCTGCATACAAAAACAATAATAACAAAACGAGCAATTGACGACAACATGTGCGTAGATACGTACGGTTGGCAAAACAGCAAAATATGCGACAACTTTTGCGATAAGTTGTTGCATGCACAAGTGGCAAGAAACCAAAAAAAAAAAAAAAACAAAAACTACAAAACAACGACAAGATCGAAAAGCGTTGCTACAACACAAAACAGACTGTGCAGTCGGCAAAAAAAATAAAAATAAAAAATGAGAAAGCAAAAGGAAAAATTTCAAGCAACACCAAGTCAGTAATTCAAAAACCAAATGTTAATGAGTTAATTAGTGCAGGCAAAATGCAACAACATAGCCGCGCTGTTGTGGGTCCACAACAACAGCAGCAGCAAAGTTCGTAAAAAAATAAAATGTGTTCGTACATACAGTTGTAGCCTAGCGTAACAAATCTGTCTTTATGCTTTTGCGTATATACACGAACATATATGTATCTTCTGTTTCTGTGGCTGAGCTTGTGGACAAAGATCGGTGGTGGTGGACAACGAAGGGGACGAAAGTTCTTCGAAGTGCACGTAAATGGTTGGCATAGAACTCTCGCGCAGCGCACTTCAACGCCTTATGATGGATGAGTCGGCTGATTGCAGTCATGCATATCTCGTACTCATGGCAACATCAATCCCTTTGTGGGAGTAGACAGTTGCCCAAAATGTTAGGAAAAAATCGTAAAAGATCAAAAGCCAATTATACCCGCAGTCTTTGCTGCTTTCTATAGGCACATACAGAGCTTAGTGGCCATTAAGGGCCAGTTTCTCAATGTTTGGTTAACACTAACAGCAGCTATAGATTATATATTATGGACTGCCCTAGACTACCCTATGCAGTTCCCAATATGATTAGGAGCTATGCATGTATGTCGTTGTAGAGGAATACATACCCAATAATTATCTCCAGTGACTTCACTTAAAATAAAGTATATTTCTATGGTACCCTCGAGTTATAAAAGAATTTCTGTGGCCTGTATGAAAGTCTCGATGTTTAAAATACCTGTCAGAAAAAACTCCTGAAACCAACCTAAACGTATTGTCTCTCTCTCAATATCATTCCGCTCTCCCTTATATTATTGCTTATATCTGAAGTGAGATATATTTGCCAACATTTATGAACGCAGCAGTAACCGCAAAACTTAGATCGGCAATTGTTTCTACAATTGAAAAATTTAAATAAAGTGCAAGCTCAAATCGAGCCTGTATAACAAATTCTGCTTTCATTTCATAATCACCATCGCACACAATGCCTATAATACATTTTCGTATGTACATATGTATGTTTTTGTCCCCACAGCCGCTTAAAATTTATGACACTTGCCATTTATAGCAATTAATTTTAAAAATGTCTAAAACTGCACCTTAAATGACATTTAATGAACACACAAATGATTCAGCAACTCGACTTGACTCGACTCAGCTCAGCTCCATTTCTGCACAGCTCTTCTCAACTCATTTCAAGCCACAAATACGAGCAGGTACTAAGTTAAGTGACACTCCCAGATCACAGGGATCTTGGTGCGGGATTTATCAAGCGAAGAATCACGGTAACTTATGACAGCAACTAAAACTTTAAAAACCAAACAACAACAATAATAACCCCAACAACAACAACAAGAGGGGACGCGAGAAGTCTGCAATTTGAAATAAACACTCAGGCGTAACTAAGAAAGCATAAAATAAACTGGCAAGCAATAAAATGAAAAAATAATAAACGCCAAGTAGAACAAACAACACATTAACAAAAAAAAATGCGAAAGATAACAGCAACAACAACACGAAGAACAACAACAACAAATACATGCAAGAAGCGACTGGCAAAAATGATCTTGATGAGTTCATTAGCGAACTAATTTCGACTGAAATAAAGCTTAATGCGAGCGTTGATGATCAACAGCAGTCAGGCGGTGTGATACGTACTGGCAACAACAACAACAACAAGTGCAACATGAGCAAGAACAATACATAAATATAAGCAAACCCAGCAGTGTGGCAGACGGCAACAGCCAAACACATCATCAGCAAAACAAACAGAAATTAAGTGAATTCAATTCAAGCCCGCGCAAGTGCAACGAAAGCGAATCGACAGCAATACATATATAACTAGCAAAAAACAATAACAACAACAATCAGAGCAAAGGCAATGATCGCAAGCAAGACAACCAAAGAAAAAAAAACAAAAACAGTCGAGAGTCAATTGAGTGACTGAGTTGTGTTAAATGCGAACATTTTGTGCGCTCGTTTAATTTGCAGCTCCCGCAACAATTGCTCTTGTTGTTGTTGCCACCGTTACGGCTCAGCGCGGCAAAAAATCAAAGAACAATCGTCCGCTTTTCGCTTGCGCCGAAATTGCAGCAAGCAGCGGCAGCAGGGCAATAAAGCAACAAAAAATGGGGCTACCACTTGCTGTCGATAAGCATGAGCAGCGGCAACAACAAAAACAACGAAAAGGGCAATCACGACAAAAAGGAGGAGGCAGCCGGCAGTAGGTACTGAAAATCACTATCAACATGTATCTACATATCAAGCAACAAACATATGTTGCAGCAACAGTTGACATGCATATAAACACACACATGCATTGTTGTTGTTGTTGCTGCTCATGTGGCAACTACCAACAGCGCTGCTTAACTCCGCTCAGCTTGGCACATCCGCTGCTGCGCCGTCAACTGACGCCACCGACGTTGCCGCCCGCCTCCACATCCGCTTTCGACTCTCCACGACGCCGCACAGTGGTGCAATTGCGAAATTTCAAGTTCAAAAAAGTCTACAGCAGCCATCGTCGGCAGAACTCCATAAGCAAGGCTGGTCTACAGCTTACCATTCTTGGCGGATTTTAAAGTTTTTGATGTGTAAACATCTCAGCTCTCGGCATCGGCGTAGCCAGAGTGAAATTTAGGGGGTGCTCGACCCTATTCAGCTGGCATTTCAGGGTACTATTTTATATATATATAAGGAAAATTTGAAAGTTAGGGGGGGCTCGAGCACCCCCCTGCCCCTACCTGGCTACGCCCATGGCTCTCGGTATGGGTAAAATTTGTGTCAACCCAGCATAAAATTTATAATTACATACATTTGGTGAGTACAAATGAAAATTATTGGAATTATCCAGAGCTAATGCTGCTCCATTTCGGGCCCAGTTCACGGAGATGATTTCCGGGCCGTTTCGGGATGTGTTCTGGTCCATTTCATTACGAGTTCATGACTATTTTCGGACTTTGTTTGTTTCAAGCAAAAAAAAAAATGAAAAATTACTTTACTTTATATTTTTTAGATTATAAATCATAATTTTTAAAATATTTGCAAAAAAAGCTCTTCTTTTTTAATCTTTGCAAATATATCGAGAGCCTTAGTTTTAATAAAAAAAAATTAATTACCTACACATATTAAAAATCTAGGAACACCGTTATTGATCACATAGTCAGAACCCATGAAAAAGCATCTTTCCCATTAAAAAAAAAATTATAATTATTGAAAACGATACACGTGATCCACCATTAGGCGTTAACATATGTACATAAACAATTTAAAAAATACGCCGATGAATTAATAATCTTTTCCTCTTTTGAAGTCGGTTAAAAGCAATATACATTAAAAAAAATAGCTCCTTAAACCTCTTAACTATGTAATTATTTCTCAATTGAAAGAAAAAATCTAAAATCCATCAAGAATTGTAGGCTGTAGACTTTTTGCAATAGTAAAATTCGCGTTTGCACCACTGTGCGCCGGTACCTCAAACTGCGCGAAGGGACAACGCGACAGACAAGCTAGAGAGAAGGCAACTGTTGCTCAAGATGTACTTATTGCCAATATGGTTGTTGCTTTTGTTGTAGATATTCCCCCATATGCCTTTGTTGCTATTTCCTTTTCTGCTGTCGCCGTCCTCGTCGTCGCCGTCATTCTCGTCCCTGCTGTTGCTGATCAGGCTGTTGCTCTGTGTTTTTTTTTTGCCATCATTCGCCCTTGCTGTTCTTGCCTTTATGGTTGTTTTTGTTGTTGCCGTTTCTGTCATGCGCTTTTATTAATAAAGACCACACATTTTGACAGCAAGACCACCCAAGCGTTTGGTTTGTCTCTCTTTTAGATTTTAAAGATCTCCCCCCATTCCTGTGGCCAAGTTTTCTTTATTTGCCTTTTAGTTTGCTGCTTTGGTTTTGTTTTTTTTTTTTACTTTAAGCCACATGCACATGTACGTACATATATACATACATATGTTTTATGTTCATATGTATGCACGTAAGTTTACTATTCCCCTGTTAATACATATTGTCGCGTTGATTGCTATTGCTGATGATTTGCTGTTGTTGATGTCTCCTAAAAGATCCGCAACATTTGTTCGCGAAAATTCTTTCGATTAAAATTGGCAATGTCTGAGTACACAAGGGATTATAACTATGGTCAAAACAACTGCTAGTAGCATATCTGTGAATACTCATCAAATAAAAAATCTGAAAAATGTGGGGTTACTCTTGATCTGCCAACAGTAGGCAACATAACTCCTTAAGGAAAACAAATGAAAAATATCTGCTATAAGATATCTCAACGTTTTCATTTTCATTACGGTCATGGTGGAGGGTAAATAAATTCACTAGAGCATCAAAGTATCAACTAAATGCTACACAGCATCTTTGTCTATTAATCGGGCTATTTGTGCTACCAGTGAGGATCGATACAAACCCCTCCCATAAAAACCAATATATGAAGTTGACAAATTTGGGCCATTGTCTTACCTTCATCTCCACTATATCGCTCTCGTCCAGTACCAGTTAACCTCAGTCACCTCCTCCAAAGTGCGGGACATTCGCAACGTACGCCAGAGCTTTACGGAATCAAACCATATCTCGGTTTTGCAGCTCTGGAAGAAGTCATTACAAGGTACTCGATGACCTATCACCAGACTGATAGCAAAGGATATCCTTTCTTATCCTCTTTCTCTGGTATTCTGGTTTACCTCTGTATTCCGTACGCCTTATCAGCTGAAGAGTAAACTGCTCTGCCATCAAGTTAAATAATCTGAGACAATTTACTGCAGTTCCCAAGCTTTCGCGGCCCTTCTATTACTGTACGTGCTCTAAAGACCTTTAATGGTATCGCTAGAGACTAGTCCTAAAAGAAGTGAGCAGGGAACACCCGGTGTTAAACCAGCAGGCGGACAAAAGAAGTACTATCCTTGGTGTCCTCTGCCGGGTGAGGAAAGTCTCCGCTTGTGCCGAAGAGAGGTCAGTGAGATCTTTAAAAGAATTTACGTTGGGTGGGCTGTACCCCAGCTTGCACCTAGTATCGATGCAGACCCGGTCTACGGCATGTGTCCCACAAGAACCTATAAACCCGAAGATGTTCTGGAGCTCATGCAAGTAGTGAAATTCAGTGAGGTTAAGGCACCGATAAAATAAACTCACTAGACACCGCGTGATTAGCCCACTGAAACATATCACTCCACACAAGATGGCTGCTCTGCAACAGGGGAGCTTGGTTGACCAGTGGATACTATTATTTTGCATTAGGAACTAAGTACAGGCACGATGACTGTAACGAGCTCCGTGACTAGTGACAAAGGGCCCGCTTTAGCCGATGGATCAATGCCTTGAGGGTACCAGCTTCTTTCTGCAGACTACTAGGACACTTATATATGCTAGCTATGGTACAAGTGCCCTCATCTAGCCATGACATATTGGCCCCTTGAATAATGTAATTTCTAGTCCTTAATTTGCAGTTTGCAACGGGTATCCCAATTCATATAAATATCTTCTAGTCTTAATTCCTTAGAGAAAACTCCATTGCAAGCACTATTTTCTAGCATGGATCCATTTGTTTAAAAAATTAATTTCTCCCTTCCCCTGGTCCTGGTGTTTTCCACTCTCTCCTTGTCAAGATGTTCACTTTAAGGAGCCTATTGAAGGAGGGTTTAGGGGAAAGGGTATTCGATTTATGAATTATGACTACCCAGAGTATGAAGTATAGAAGCATAGGTTTCCACGTAAGATACCTGTCTAATATGAGTCCTAGATTTTTAGCATTATCCTTAAAAATGAATATCCACACCCTTGAAATTTAGCAGCGAGACAGTAGGGTGCCTATGTTTCCTTGTAAAAATAATTACTTCAGTTTTATCGGGGCTTATTCAGAGTCCCCTACTCTGTGTCCAGTTTCGAAGCGTGGTCATATTGGAGTGCAGAATATCAAACTCGTATCGACCCACCCTAATAGAGCAAACAGAACATGCGCCAAAACGAAAGTCAAACCTAGGCGCTTCCATTAAGATATGTATGTTTGTATATCTAAAGTGGTACTAGCCCATAAAAAAGGCATATAATTGGGGCAATTTCATTAACATATGTTAGCCATTAGTACAATACTGATTGGTGTACTGCTATCCTTATACACAGATCGTAATGGTGTTGTTGCAATGTTGTTATTGCTGATATTGACACTGGTTATTCCCATTGGAATGCCTATATCTAATTTTACGCATTTTATTATTTTTGTACGTTGTTACTTTGCTAACAAAACGGGATATGGGAATGGAGTTGGCTGGCATGCGTACTCGTATATGGAGCTCGTAGATGCGTTGTTTCGTTTGACATTTACGAGCGTTGTATTTGTCAAGCATTGCTTGCATATTTCACGCAATAACTTGTTGCCATTTTATGGCCTAAATGAGGCACTAAAAATGCTCCAGATTATGCACGCAACAATGCGCAAACATGCCAAAAGTGCGCGCGCATACACAAAGCCAACAACAAACGCTGAAGTACAATGGAATTGTTTGAGCAGACCATGAAAAGTGTGTGCATAAGTCACAAGGTAAGGAGCTGCAGCAGCAGCAGCAGCAGCGCCGGCAAATGATGCTACATACGTTTCGCGGCATCAGGTGGAATATTTACGGCCAAATGGTGATGCATCACAACTTGCGCAGGGAACACATGCATGTACATATGTATGTTCGAATATATGTATTTTTGTATGATTGCAGACCACCCTACAGAAAGCTGCCTATTGCTGGCGCTGCAGTTGTTGTTGCTGGCGTTTCTGGTGATTCAAATGCCATATTTCGATGTGTGTTGGTGGTCTGGCAATGTGTTCTGCGTAATTCAGTTCAATTTAGCTCATGACAGCACAAGACTCACTCTTCTGAGAGCATATTCCCCATGTGTTTGTTGCAGTTATTGTATTAAGCTCAGTTTGCTCTTGGAGTCCTTTCAGTTTTTCTTCAGTTGTAGTTATTAGCTTGGGTTTGACTGAAAATTGAATATATAATCAAAGTTCATATTCGGTACAGTGTATTGACTGTAATACTTGTATGAAATCACCTTTTTAAAGTTAAACATCTAACCCACCTACTAAACGACTTAAATCTACAACCGTCGAAGCGAGTCAACATGCAGTAAGAAATTGTACTCGTTCAAAACCGCGAATTGTCTGCAAAATACGTTTGACAAGGTATAACGAAAATTAGTTCCAATACAATATCACCCCGTTGAATTGAGCTACCAAAACCAACAACAAAAAGCTTAACAGACTGTTCTGGCTTAGTGTGATGACAGTCTTTTGTAAGACAATTGAAAGACAGTAGATAAAGTAGTTTGAAAGGCTTGGCTTATTCTGGAGCGAAAGTCTTACATATAAAAGCTCCTTGGCAACTTTCATGGTGTAAAGCTCTTTTGACAGAAAGCACTTGTGCAACATTTTGCACACGCACTCGCAAAGTTCGAGCGAGCAATGAACAGGCGTGCAATTCAAGAGATCCCATTACGATTCCTCGGGCAGAGAGTTTTTTTAACCGACTTCAAAAAAAGGCGGAGGTTATTAATTCGTGGGATATTTTTTTGCATGTATGTTACTGCATAACTTTGGACAACGTTTGTATAAGAAAATTGAAGTAGGTTTTGTTTTTTGCTTAAAAATGGCTTTTTTAGTATAATTCTTTTTAAATTATTAGATTTTTTTGTTAAAAAGAAAATATATTTGTTTTGGTTTTTTTTTAAGTGTATTTAAAAGTTTTGTTTACTATTTTATTTTTTTATTTTATTTTTTTTTACGTTTAGGTTCTATTATTTTAAAAACAAAACTATTTTTTTATATCCTTTAGTGTTCAGGAACTTATTTTATTGTTCTTAAATTTTATTGTTTAGAAAAATAAACATATTTTTAATATCATTAAAATTTTAGATACTTAATTTATTTTCGTTTTTTCTCTTTTTTAATTTAATTTTCAGAAAAAAATTTTTCTTATTTTTTAATTAAGTTTTTATTTTTTTTTCAACTAAATTTCCTTTTAATTTTTTATTTTATTTTATTGTTTAACATATTTTTTTTGGTTAGTGTTGGTTGATTTTTCCGGCAAGGGGGGAAGCTTGTTCCAAAATAATTCAAACATATCTTTTGAACTTCATTTAATTTTTAGATGCTTATTTTATTTTCTTATTTTTTCTAACTTTGATTGAATTTTTGCTTAATTTAATTTTGTTTTATTTGCTAAATTTTATTCTTACTTCATATAATTTAAAAAAATTTGTGGTTTATAACTTTTTATTTTTCTAAATAATTTTTTTCTCCTTTTGCAAATTGGATTTCCTTTTACTTTTAGTTTTGATTGCTTCATTTAATTCATGATAAAAATATAGTAAGGTAGAACCGCTGAGAGAAACTTTTAAAATTCTTGACGTTTCCAAACAATTTAGTTTTTAAATTTACTCACAAACTCACACACACATTTTCATTTTCAATCTCAAGCAACAACAATTTCGAACAATTTCATTATTTTATTTTCAATTTATATGATTTTAAAATGTTGGCAAACTTCAAAAAAAAATCATGGCCGACAAATTGAGAGAACGGTTATACCTTGCTATGTTTTTATCATGATTTAATTTTTAGAAAACTTATTGCTTGTGTGCCGGTTATTCGAATATCTGATTAAAAAATCCGAATGTACGCTTTATAAAATGAACGTATATTAACCGTATATATGGATAGCAAAAATAACGGATATTAGCCGGATATAAACCGGATAAAAATTTGAGCAGATATTAACCGGACAACCAGATGTTGATCCTGGTCGGAACGATATTCTGTCCCTTTTGTTCCATACTAATCCCGTAGGTAATCCGTCTATATGATCTTCCGATTTGCAGAAGTATTTATATGACTTCCGCCTGCCTCACTGTCATTCAGCGTTCAGAGCTTGTCTGGAGGAGTTACCTAGATCACTATGATATTCAGCTTTCCAACTCTGAAAACAGTGTAGGTGATTGCAAAAATCGAAATGACCAAACATTTTAACAATTAAATTCAAGTATCTTCCACATCACACAATGCATGAGTCATTTGCGAGCGCAACAACACCAACAACCGTAACAGACACAGTAGATACGCTCCAAGAAGAAGAGCAGTGGCAGTGTAGATCAGTGCGATACCTACTCCTCTGGCGGCGATCTCTTGCCATCAGAGTTATATTAAGTTTGGTGGCAATCGTACCTTCTGCGGCGACTACGTTTTCCTCGACCAACACACCGCCAACTCCAGACTAACTGACTAAACCGAACGCTTAGGCAAAACCAGCTGGCGCGCATGTGCATGTGTCGGCGTGTGGTCTGCGCTGTTAAGTGTATGGAATTGAGTCTAAACAAACAAAAAAATGAGACAAGAAATCTGCAGCAAAAGCAGCCAACCGTTGAAGTTATTGATACTAGTGGTGGAGCAGAGCAGAGTAGTCGAAGAGTCACAACAATAAAGCTTGCTTTGCGTATGGAGATCAATGTGGGTAGGTCAAGAGGCAATATGCGACAAGCAGCGCCGACGGTGGTGGTAGCGGGAGGGTGGGTAGTCATGTGTTGCTGTAGTGAAGTAGTCGAGTGGAGTAGCAGTGGCTGGCGGTGTCTGCCTCTTTCGGGGTTTTCATAAATCGCCAGTCAAGGCAAACCCATGCTACCGGCTATAGGCTATCGCTGTAGCTCTGGCTGTGACTGAGCGCTCATCCGTCTGCTGCTGGCCACCAAAGCCGACGACGCCGATGACGCCGATGACGACCTCCCGAATCGACGCAACTCTTTTGCTTTTGGATTTGGCTTTGGCCCCGTCTGCATCGCGTCGCGTCGCGTCGGTGGTGACGGCGACCGTTCTTCACATCGATCGCATCACACAGCGATCGCGCCGCACAGAATCTTCAATTAGTCTGCCTTCTGGTTGATGACTTAATTAAATCGCTGTGGCGCCTATGGACGATACTTGTGTTGTGTTGAGCTTTCGGTTTCGTTGGTGTTCTTGCGTTTGGCGGCATACGGCTTACGGGTATCGGCTTTTGTTTGCTGTTTAGCGTGGGGTATTGTTGTTTTTTCTCCGTTTTTTTTTGTGCTTTTTGACTGAGATATTTCGCATCAATGTTTGCTTGAGTTTTATTTGCATTTGTTTACTTTACGTTTTATTGCCTTTTATTTTAGCAAATGCTGTTGTTGTTGTTGTCTCCAGAAAAGTTTGAGCCCGCCTTGGCGCCTATCAATCACAATGAGAATTCTTTGTTTGCCACGATAGCCGCTTGTCTCCGACGTCTCGTCTACTCCAATTGATTTACTTTATAGCTCGTAACATTTTATACACTAAAATGTTACTTTGTTATCGTTCGAGACGCTGCTGCTGCTGCTGCTTCTTCTTCTTCTCCATTCTGAATTTATGGTTGCTTGCGCACCGATCATTGCAATGAAAAGCACTTCCATTGCCGCCACTTAAAGGCAAATGATCAACAAAGTCACTAATTATTTTGCCTTGATGCTTGACAATTGTCGCTTGGAAGTGATTTAGCACTTGGCCACAAACGAAGGGTGATTATGTTGACAAACGATCGTGCGCAACAATGAGCTGGTGGCAGTGGTGGCAGTGGTGGTGTGGCGAGGTGGAAGCTGTTGCTGAAGCTGTTACCTCGCCGTTGTTGGTGTTATTGGTGGTCTCTCTTTGTGTGGCACAGCACTCGCACTCTACTCGCATTTCTTAACATCTGCATGTATGCTGGTGATTTATGACATTCTATGCCGGCGAGTGATGCAATTCCACAAAGTTTATTGGAGTTAATGCAGTTGGAAGACATTCCAACAACAAACACCAATATCAGCTCGGCAGCAGCAACATCACCCACTAAAATGTGTAGCATGCGTTGGAGTTGCAGTTGCCGTGCGGTGAGTGCGTATTACTCGTGCGCCCCTCTATTCTTTCATGGCGATCTTGCACATTTGTGTCGAGTGACATATTCGTTCCCCCAATTCTTTGCAAATTCCATGCGTTGTCTTTTCAGTATTTTGCAAATCTGTTGTTGTCGGTCGGCGCTTTTGAACTTCGTGAAATGGATTGGTGCGGCCACGTGGGTGGCCTGGCTTGGCGTAGCGCAATGGTTGTGGTGTCTTAAGTTGCATAATGCTGCAGAGATGTGTATGAATCTTTTTATATGGAAATTTTTAGACATTTCGAAGTGGCAATTAATGTCGTATGGTATTATTAAAGTGTAGCATAATTTTTACGTAGCTCATAACTCTATAGTACGAAGAAAGATATTAAATTTGAGAAACAGATCTAATAAAACTGCGGCTTGTTCTCTTCGAAGTAGGTTTTCTACCGAATCTGGCAGAAGCTAAAAGAAGGGAGTAACAAGCTTTTCAAGTTTGCTAGTAGGACTACGACAATTTTTAACATTGCTCCTGGTTCCAAAGCTGTATGGAGAGATCGGAAAAAGCATTGGAAAAAGAAGTTAATCTCAGGCTACTCACCAAGGTGCAAAGGTCTGGTCTGATCAGCATAAGTGTAGCGCTCAGAACGACGCCAAACGATGCTCTGAACGCTATTTTAGAATTCCTGCCAGTGGATTTGGTAGGAAAACAGACGGCAACGCTCGCTGATCTTCGCTTAAGAGAGGCATCCAAGTGCCAACCTGAAAACCAGGGCACTCTTTTATATCAGACCGATGTGCTTTGATATCGGTTTCGGAAAGCAATTTTGACACAATAACCCCAAGCAGGGAAAAGTGGAAAGAAGAGATTAACATTCCACCTGATAGTATTGACATCTATATAGTTGGCTCGAAACTCTACGGAAAGGTGGCAGGAGGCGGTTTCTCACGGAAACTTGATCTGAAAATGGTTTTTTTTTAGGTTACCAGAGGACTATAGCATATTCCAAGCTACGGTTTTCGCTATCTAGGAAGCTGTAAAGAAGTTTGGAACTGAAATTCTAGAAAGAGACGTCTTAATTTTTAATGATATCCAGGCTGCAATCAAAGATCTAAGCTTTATACGTTTTACTCAAGTATTGCGCTGGACTGACTTCACCCACTTGCAAGGCAAAGCAGGACCAAGCAGATTCTTCGCAGTAAAAAATGCATATGCCATATGCCACCTGCAAGCTGCTACTTCGGCAATTTTCATACAAACAAGCTGGAATTCTCACGCAAACGTGGCCTAAATGGGATCGGAATCGGAAGAAATGGCATTAACCGGGCATTGTATAATAGGAAAACGTGCAGATAGGTGCGGTGTGCCTTTCCGAAGATCCTGCAGAAGCTGTAAGAACTACGAAGAGGAGGAAATGGTCTTAGATCTCCTGTTTAGAAGTAGGCTGCGACATCTGGGATGATCGTTCTTGGCTGACCTTAGTGAAGTTTCAAACACCAACGCAATGTGCCTAAATATATTCATCAATGACGCAATATGGTTTAATAAGGTAAATATTTGAATAGTGTCAAACTGTGGCAACACAATGAGTTTTTAATTTATGCTATTCCTACCTACCTACCCACTTTCTTTAGTAACGATATGAACTTGAACGGCCTCTACACAGAAACTGAGCAGCTAGCCAGTCTTATCTATCCTAAACCTTAATTTAATTTTTAATTAGCCCCAAGCTAGAAATCTCTTCCAAGATTTTTTACTGGAAACGTCTATCGGTTCGGTAGAGCATCATCCGACTACTTTCTGCCGTGAAAATTGGCTACGCTAATTTTATTTTAGATTCCAGTAGTCCTGTTTACCGTATTGTGATACAAAGTGAGCGAGCGCCAAGGCCAAACTTCGCGGTGGCACCTCCAAAGATTCTAAATGGATTCGCCACTTAAAAAAATTGTTTAGTGAAAAATCGATTCAGCATTTTTGTCAGTGCTCAACACTCTTACGCGACCCTAGCGATCCGACAAAACTTACCTACTTTTGAACCGCTACTGCACCAACTCCAAAGTAAGTAGCTACTCTAATAACCCGTGGTAGTGCAGAGTCGAACCAGATAGCGGAAAACTACGACAGAGGGCGCCCATAAATCACGCAAGTGACTACTTTAGTAACTCCCGGTTGTGTAGAGAGAACCGATGGTGACTACCGCCTAGGACATTGCCTTGTAAAAGTAATCGCTTAAATACACTGCAAGTAGTCGGTCGGTAATCGACGGAGTTTACCAGCTAGCTACCGATTCATCAGTCCTGTAGCCGCTCCCCCGCACCCAGCCACACTTATTGCATCGATTGAATGTGCTAGAATGCCGACCGCTGATGTAGAGTATTCAAAATATTTCCTTAGCAAAAGCTTAATGGTTTTAGGCAAGCTTTAATTTACTGCCATAAGGATGGTACTACCACCAGAATAGAACTGAGATGGGCTGTGTAAGTACTATGATCGGGTACTTAGGTCAATCAAAATTTGGAACGAAAAATATTGTCTCCATGCTCGGCAAAAAAAAATTAATTGCATTCTACACTTGTTGGTGTTTCCTGTCGCAATAACTGACCTATGACGACCCACTTTTCACAAAACACTAATTTCCCCATCAAGTCTGCTTGCCTTTCATTAACGTATGTACGGACATACATTCAAAGCATTCAAAGAATTAGTGCAGAGCACAATATGTCAGCAACTTCCCAAGCATAATGAAAAAGCGCTAAAAATGTTTTGTAAACAAATAATAAATACATACAAACAATTATGTACTTACATATGTACATACATGTGTACACGCACGTCCATAGAGATATGCCTCAGAAGCGTTTTAATGGAAATTCTTTTGTGAATTCATCAACCCAAAGCAATCACTTGATGACAGTTTATTTGTATACAAATCAAAAATGGTGTAAGCAATGAAGGCAGAAGGGAGGTAGTTGATGTAAGTATGTGTATGTCCATAAGTATGCACATATATTCGAATATACTCGGCTAGAAATGGAAGTGAACTGATGGGAGTGTTTGTGCCAACTCTATCTGGTTTCGGCGCTGGTTATGTTGGCAGCTAGTTGTATGTAGCTTCTCAAGCTGATACCAACGGAAACGAATGAATTGAAAAATGGCACCAGATGTGAGTGCAAATTCTTTTCGATGCCAAGTGGTTTGAGTGCGAACACTTAATAAATATAATAAATTATCTCTCAATATTTCAACTTTGAAGAAATTTAAAGGTTACCCAAGTGCCTTATAATTCTAAAATCACTTCATCTAAGTTATTCACCACCAGCTCCTCCATCACCACTGCCGTAATCAACATCAGCACTAACTGGCAACATCATTGCCACCGCCACCTGTCCTGTCCGTTTCAATTGGCTGAATTTTTGTTGTCAAAATGACACACAATGGGCTTCATACATACCTGTATATAAGTAGGAATGTAGATTTGTTCAAATACTATGTACATTCATAAAAAAAAAACGTGCGTTGATTTAACCAACCGCAGTTGCAAAGTATTACGAATATTATTTATCAATTACCGCTAATGTCAGTTAAATTATTGTTGGTAAATGTAAGTTTTGCCGACATAAAAGAGTCATTTTCTACTTTCGCAACATTTGATTGTTGTTGTTGCTTCATATGATAAAATTACTAAAATACAAAGTCAACAAAAGATCATTAAAATGTCATTATATGTATTTGTTTTGATGTCGGGCGAGTTTAATTTTGTAAAAATGGTTTCTCAAGCGTAACCTTTTCTGTTTAAAATCTAAAAGTGACATAAAAGGTGTCTCACATTTTCATCTACATACTTCTATGTTCTTGCAATACTAACAATGTGCAGGCTCGTCCACTCCGGGCCTGTGGGTTTGTGGTAAGGGTCTTTATTAGAAAGATCATTTACTTTCTACTGAAACTTATGACGAAAAGAAATGTCCGGTAGGTGGCGCTGGAGCCGAAATATATGTAAATTATGTATTACTCCCATAAAAGGGAATATTTTGTTCGAAGATTGGCCCCGACACGTGGCGCTGGAGTCGAGATATCCCGAATAAACGAATTTACAGTCCGATTTGATTCAAATCCCGAACATGGATCAGTTATGTAAAAATAAATATTTTATTTACGAATTTATTCTATAGGAGTCGCTGGAGCCGAGATATCTTCAAAAACCGTAAGAAGGAGAATTTACCTTAGGTTTTTTTTTAACAAATTATAACAAAAATTTGCTCCAGCTGTTGATGAAAGGTAAAAGAAGCTCTGTGTACATTTTTAGCGCATAATTTCAAAAATTCTAAATTTTTGAGTTGTGCCTCTTTTGAAGACGGTGTGCGATGTATCATCCAACTAAATAGAAATACTTTTTTCTAAAAATTATCCTGACAGGTATCGCTGGAGTTGAGAAAAGTGCTACTCAGATTGAAATATCATTGGTTTTTCTTGTTGGCACCGTCAGTAACTCCACTTGAAACACTAACAAATAGATTTCTTATAGTCGCTGAATCATCCTTTTTTTATTTAAGGAATTTTAATAGTTGATGCACGTTCTATACATTACTTCACTATTTCTTATCCGATTTTAAATATCAAATATTTTTTTTTAAGAATGAAGATTTATAGGCTTTTAAAATGATGTATGTATACAAATCGATTGAGAGACTTGAATTGTTGGAGGTTTTTATCGAGCAAGCCTGAAAAAACCCCTATTTTACTTCATTTTGTCAATTATGACCATCGTTTATAGCAAAAATATAGGGTTGCCCACACTTGGCTTGCTATCTGGTTAAAAATTATTATTCTGTAGTGTATTTTATTGTTGTAAACTGAAACAAAAATATAACCACATAACCATATAACCTGATAACCAGGCAAATGTGAACAACCGAATTATTTATTTGTATGACGTAGCGAAGAGTGTCGGGGAGGCTACTTCATATGGTACTATAAAATGTATACAGTAAGACCTCGGTAGAGCGGACGACTATTAATACGCATATCTAATAGTTGTTATTCTATAATCTTATTTTTTAAGCTTTAACCTTTTTACATTTTGCGTAAATTCAATCGAACTTTTTACATATGTACATAGGTGCACACGACAACTTTCAATAGATATTTTTACGTGATCTTCAATGCGAAAAGGGGAACTTAGTTACTGATGTAAACTGGCTGGGTATTACTGTAGTTACCTGTTCTGATGAAATAAGTTATTTGCGCAAAAGTTAGTGTTGCGTAAAATTCAACTGCAAACAATTGAAAGCAGTCAATGGTGCCAACAAGATGGATAAGTTTACAAATATTTAAGTGGACAAATAAACTATAAAAACTTGACCACAAATTTTGAGATCAGTTTCGGAAACGCTTTTCTCGGAATATAAGTACACACAGGTACTTCTATATCAACTCAGGCAGACGTCACATGTCAACTCACTTATAATTGTCTGTCTTTCCGTTGTAAATTTGATTTTTAGCTAATGTCTTTTTAATGCATAGGAAAATTTATAAATTTATATGTACATATGTACATAAGTATCTACCAGACAACAGCATGAGTTTAATCACTTCCATCTAAACAGTATGAACTCATTGCTGTGAACTCATTTGATTTCAAATATGGCGTTGATATACTCTTTCCAAATCAAGTCAAGCGAGTGAAAAATGCTGTTATGAAAAGCAAGTCGAGCAATCGAATGACACCCATTGACTTCAACCAATTAGTAGAGAATACGACAATTTTGAAAAAAATGGATATTGATGAAGTATTTTTTTAAATATATTAGTTTTACTAAATTATTTAGTTATGCACCTGACGTACATTTATATAACTAGCCTACAAAAGAAATGCAATGTTACCTCAGAAGACATGGGCTTTATAAGGGACTTGAAAAATAAGTTGCTTTATTATTTAAAAACAGTTGCTGTTGAAAACTAACAGATTTGCACAAAATTGTGTTTTTTTTTATACCCGCCTGAGCAAAGGTACACAAAAGGAAAAATGTTTACCAATTATGAGAACGTTAACTGAGAATTCTGACAGTACAACGGAACCACAAATTGCGGATACTCCTTTGTTACCTTCAGACAACTTTGAGCTGTTTTCAGGTCTTCTTAAACAACCTACCTTTGTGAGCAGAACTTATAAAGCTACTGCAGAGCTGCGGCGATATGAATATATTGAGGTATATTTTCATACGGACTTCGATATATTTAATTGGTGGGAGGTACACAAATGCGAAATGCCGCTGCTGCATAAACTCAGTCGTAGAGTAATAGCCACTCCTTCAGCTATCGCATCGTCAGAAAGAGTTTTTTCTTCTGCTGGAAATGTTATTTCTGACAAAAGATGCCACCTTTTGTCAAATGATGATGCCCTTAATCAGTTGATATTTTTGCATTATAATATGCAGTTAGGAAACCAATAAAATTAACAAAAATTGTCTTTACAAATGTTTTTTCTTTGATACTTTCATTACAGCAGTTATGCCATGCACTTGTTTTCCAAATCAAGCACTTGTTCTTTGAATCGAGCACTTGATAGTGTGAATTACTCACTCAACCGACAATGTTTTTTCAATGATATCGCACGTTATGTTTGGA
>NW_016164795.1:0-10688 GCF_001687245.7 Rhagoletis zephyria | reverse complement strand
ATTAACAAAAATTGTCTTAACAAATGTTTTTTCTTTGATACTTTCATTACAGCAGTTATGCCATGCACTTGTTTTTCAAATCAAGCATTTATTATTTGAATCGAGCACTTGATAGTGTGAATTACTCACTCAACGCACGTTATGTTTGGAAATAAATGAGTGCGAGTGTGTGCAGATGTGAAAAGAAAGCGAGTGACTTAAAATGTAATTTGAGTGTATCCATGCAGCTCTCTGATATCTACATACATGGTGTTAGTAAGAATAAACACATTTCTAACTGATTTTCAGCTGTTTAACAGTTGTGTGTTAAAAGATGAAGTTTATTCAAAGTAAACAATACCTATACATTACCTATGCATGTACATGGTATACATATGTATGTATATATATCTGTATAGTTGTCGTAGGCTGTTGACATACATAAATATGTTTTATTGAAAAAGTTTATTTGGTTTTGTATTTACACGTATCAATTTTAGTTAAGTTTATACAACTTGTCGCCATCGTTATCCGCCATTTCAACAAAAAAACAACTTAAATATTTGTTATTGCTTTTTTTGTTGTCGATATTATAATTCACTGTCATTTTTAGCACCTCATATTTGATATTTTGTCTGCCCCCCATCGCTCTATAGGGTGCTAATTTTCTTTGTGTGAATGCACGTTTACCTGTTGCAGCTCATCACTTTTTTCATTCAAATCTTCATTTATTTGTATTGGAGAGCTCGAGTCATCCTCCATTTACCAAATAACTGCAGGTGTTAATTAACTTATTTTTATTCGGTAGATATACAAACATACATACTTTAATATACCAGAGCCATGGCTTTAACCTTTGGCGATGATTGGTTAATTTTTGTCATTTAAACATTTAAGATGAATGTTGAAACTTTTGCACCCAGCATTAAATGCAACTTCATAGAAACAAACTAAATCGATTAGCTCACCTACTGCTTTGTTAATGTTAGTCTCGTTTTAGAGAACTCCGAGGTGGGAAAATTATTTGGGTTTATGCTGTTATAATCTATCTCTACGAATATCTAATCAAGGTATGAGTAGGCGGAGGCAGTGGTTGGAAGAAGGCACCGGTAAACTTTTACACCGATGGGTTGAAGCTTGCCGGAAGCCTCGGTTCAGGAGTCTTGTCCAAGGAGCTCTCCATCAAGCTCGAAGTTAGGGTTCCATAACACTGCATTATTTTTCAGGCGGAGGTTGCTGCTATTAAGGAAGCAGTTGATTGACTGATGTCGAGGACGATGGTGGTCAGGGAGCTTAGCAGACAGCCAGGCAGCAATCAGAGCCCAGGCTCTATTACGGTAAGCTCGAAGATGGGTAGGGAATGTCTTAGTTCCCTTTCGATCGCGTCGGAATATTACCTCGGCAGGCCATAGAGATATCGCAAGAAACTGAGTGGCTGATGAACTGGCCAGAAACGGCACCCTCGAGGAAATATTGCCACGAAAAGTTAGAGTGGTATGTCCCTTGACTACTTGTGGATTTCCCTTGGAATTTTTGGCTCGGGAAAACTCAGTGAACTCTGGTGGAAAAACCAGTTCATGTGCTACTGCGAGGTCACTCTGGCCAAGGTTGGATGCGGGACGGTTTAGGGAACTTCTTAAGCTTGCGAAGCTAGATCTCTTGATTCTGGTAAGTATTTTGACCCATTTTAGAAAGCTTTTGCAGTGTGGTTTCAGCTATGGAAAACCCACCATTAGGAGTTTATTAGGACTGTGTCAGATATATATGCCGCACCCTGAGGCAACTTCAAGAAGAAGTCAATTGGCGAAGTTTTTTGGTCTCGGCTCAAACCCACAAGGATGCCCCAGTCATCCTTGATGAGTTTTGAAAAATTTGGAGCAAATTAATCAATTAAAAAATGTTTCAGAGCTTTAAAGATTTAATGAATGATTCAATGAATCAAGCGAAATGAAACTGTCTTTCATAAAAAAGGGAGGGTCGTATTTTACTCATCTCACTGCTATAGAAGCTGATTTTTATCTAAGTGACATTTTTTAGCTTACCTTTAAAAAGTTTTAATTTTAATAATAGAGCTCGCATAATTTGCATACCTGAAAAGAAAAGAATATTTATTTAGTTTTTTATATATATTAATATAAAATCTTTATTAACTTTCATACAGTCGCACAATCATCGAATATTTATAATTAACAAAGCGGCGAACAAAATTGGCTGAAAACCGCAATTTCTCATATACAAAGCCTACATCGGAATCGAGGCACCAATTCAAGCAGAAATGATTGCCTTCAGTGGCTTACAGCGATTTTCTGGTTTACAAAGTGCAGAGGTACTTAATTAAATCTATAAAATTACTGAAGTCAGTGTAAGCCAGCCACTTGACTAACCGCAAACTCGAAAATTGTGCAACAAAAGTATTTCTACAAAATTTTAATAAAACTTGAAATTACAAACCACAACAAAATCAGGTAATAAAAATATAAGTAAAAAATTGATAAAACTGAAAATGACAAAAAAACGAAAGACACGGAAGCCCAAGAAATCAGACCACAACATCATAAAGTTTCAGCATAAAAAGACAAAAAAAACCAATAACAAGAAGTAAGACGAGTCATCAGCTTTGAGTTGCCAGCTGACAGACGGACCAAGTCAAAGGCAACCAATTTGACCTCACCGTCGAAAAGCGATGAGCGGCAGCAACCGCAGCAGGTTCATCATGTCACGTCAGTGGGGAACATTTAAATATATTTTATATGCATATGAATGTATGTACATATGTATGTATGTATGTCTGTACTGCCATTGCATGTGCGGCAAAACTGCAAAAGTTTCCTTCTGAAGGATATACAGATGCAAGTAAGCTGATGAGGAGAATTTAAACCAATTTGAGTGTACTCCTTATGCATGTATGTATGTATGTATGCACGTATGTAGATTGTGTTAATCCAGTTGCTCAATTCAAAGGAGTTGCATTCAAAACTGGTACAATTTCATCTTCGTCCTACCATCGCCCCACTTGCATATACATACTTTGATTAACTGTATTGTCGTACAGGTAGATTGTGGATGCCACACGCAAATTCAATTATTTAAATCGCTTACAATACACACTTACAACAACAATCATCATAAAGGCAATGAATGAATATCACCGCCAGCCAGTGAGTATAATAACAGAAGAATATTAAGCGATATTCTATATCACAAAACGTGAAGGGGAAGAATTTGAATGATATGTTTCAATCAAAGGCATTTAATCAAAAAATAATGATGGGATTTAAATTGAGTCACTGAGAAATGTGCGTTATTTTTTAAAGCTATGCATTATTATTTCGATTAGTGTAGAGTTGCCAAGGTGCATAGAAATAACTCTGAATGCGGATAAAATGTAAGAAAATATTTTACGTGAGCCAAGTGAGAGATAAAAAGAACCATTACAAATTTGCTTATAAAAGTCCGGCCGACAAAACGAAAAAGTTAGGCAAAAGAATACCCTGGCCTTCTGGGATCCATTCGGTGTATTATTCGGTGAACTTTTCTTAGAGAGGCTAGATCATTTGGATACTAGGAGATAGGTCTTCTTTTCCTTTTGGTGCACTGGTCTTTCCACAGCAGAACAGGCCGTCCTCTTCTCCTGAGCTAATCATTCAAATAAGGGTGGGCCCAGAAAAAACATGCTCTTTCGACGGGGCGGGGCCAAAGGGGGAGGAAGAAGTTGAATGGGTTTGAGAAGCTTTTGAATTGGTGTTAAAGGCATTGCGGGAACCTTCAAATGCAGGACAAACGTTGTTTATGTCGTATTCTAGTCTGGTTAAGCAGTAGTTCAACACAACAATGTACATTCCTTAATTTCACTAGAGTAACGCGGGCTCTGCGAGGTAGCTTCCTATGCAATTGGTGGCGATTCATCTCCTATAATGGCATTCATGGGACGAGAGTTCGAGAAGATGGCGATGGCAGTCTATCTATGAATGTGCGCAGAGATAGAGAGCAGACTGTCAAAAATGACATCCAGGATCTTCTGGGTTGTCACCTCTTTCGGATAGGTGGTAAAATGTGGTCGCCTTAGACTTCGTGGAGGAGAGGGTTAGACTTCGTGCGGTTTACTTTTGTACTAGTACTATTGGCAGGGGGAGATCTGAAATACAGAATTTGTTGCCGTAGCTCCGAGTCCCCAAATGTGGTAATACATTTAAATCCTATTGCCACGTAAGCTACACCTGCCAACCCTTTTTTCTCATGCAATTAGTGCATATTTAAATCACTTCACTGTACCATGTGCATGCACTCTTATTAAAAAAGTTATTTCATATTTTTTTACTCCATTACGAACCAGATAGATGCAGCCGCTCCCATTGAAATTCAGCCACAAGCTGTTCTCATCCAAATTCTGTTCGATGCAAACCAATTGTGGCGGACAAAAAAACAGTCACCCCAACTTTTTGCCACATTCTCAGCCAGCAAGTGCACCCCAAAGCAATCGGAAGTGAGTAGTAAATAATAAATATGTATTGCAAATAAAAATATGATTACGGCGCTTAAATGCAAAATAACTGGCTGCTGCTGCTACAGGAACAATCAAATTGGCATAAGAAAAATGTTAAACGAAGAGATGGCGGGAACAAAAAAACCAAATGTCAATTCAAGCCAAAAGCTGGTAGTTGAGAATATCTTCGAAGCTCCTGCTTGTGCAAATGTATGCAGCTTTGTTGCAAAATGAGCTCCACAACCAAGGACGGCAATCAAATATCCTTCAAGCAGATGTTCTACTGCGCTTGCAGCAATCGGAAAGCTGCTAGCTTTGGTTTATTTTTATTTTTTATGTAGATACTCTTTTTTCGTTTTTTACCTGATTTATTTATTTTTTTACCTTACTGCTTTTTACCTTTTTTTATTGGCTATTTGTTTGTCATTGCTTCAATCAACTGTTGTTCGCATAAAGTTGAACTGACAGCGCTGTCAATGTGACATTGTCGAAAGGAGTTGTCGTTTGAGGTATTAATTGCAAAAATCTGACCGAAACTGGATTGTTGTAAGGAGATCCAGGTGTTGAAGAGTTAAAGGAGTGGAGTAGCGATGAGAAGTAATGTAAGAAATGAGGTGAAGTCGTACGTAGTGCGAGTTTTGCGACTAACCACATTTGGCAGCAAATTTGGTAGCTTTGCATTTCGGGTGGCAAAGAGGTTTTTATAAGCTTTTGGAGAATCGATTTCACAGGCAAAGAGGAAATGTTAAGTGAGATGTAGGATTTTTTGTTGAAAATGTTTGATTTATGAGTTTCTCAGGGAGGGAGTGATTACCTTATGCATTGACGAGAGAACGTAAGTATACAGTTCTCTTTTGCTGTCATAAGTATTTTTTAATGCCCAAATTTTAGAGTTTTTAATTTTTTCTATTTAATTTCACGGCCTAGTGGGCACCCGGCATTACAAGCAAAATTAAAGATGTGAATATTTTTTAGTTTGTTTCCTCATGTGATCTCTCCTTCAAGGAAAGTTTTAGAATTAGTATTTTGTAGATTCGAAAAACTCTTGGTGTAACGGATGAGTCAAAACAGATTTATGAATCACACCATAACCCTCTCACGCAGATCTCTTCTCGCACAGTCTTCCGTTGGTAATGACAAACGCCTGAGCGTACTTCCGCCATGAAGGAAAACTGATGAAATTCAACAAAATATAGACATACACAAATGGGATCTGAGCTTATTTAAACCAACAAATCCGAAAATCAATAAACTGGATAATACCTCAGTATGCTGTGGACATTTAGAAACCGCAGTACGAGTCAAATTGAAAGGCAAGATCTATGGATATATGTAGTACCTAATAATAATAATGCGTCCACACCCAAACTTGTCCACGATATTTGTACATATAGGTAAATCGATGGTCAGTTGACAAGCTCAGTAAGCAAAGCAGTTAAATTTTATAGCTTCGCGCATGCGCTGCTGTCAACAAAAAAAAATGCCAAAAAATTTTTGCTTACCATAAAATAAAATAAACAAAAAATAAAAAAATATCTATCAGATATGCATGACCACACAGTCAACTCAACAAATTGAGTGACAATTTCATCAAATGTCGTTCGCTAATAAATAATCGGCAACAATTTACGGTTTTCATGCGGCTGTCAGAAAAATGTCAAAAATCGTGTGATCAAGAAAGAAAAAATATGTGCGCAAAAAAAAAAAACAAAAAAATATGTGCAGACACTTAAGAAAAATATATCTTATATTTATACATATTTAAACTTGTATCCGATATTCATACATACATACATACATACATATGTGTATAGATACTTGTATGTCTACCATAACAAATCAAGCGCAAAATATTGTTGTCGTCATTTCCATGTTCGATATGTTGCTCATAAATTTTCAGCTCCAACAGCGTTTGACGACAGCCCACGCTCTCCGGCACAACGTTAGGCGGGGTCACGGCGGCCGATTGGGGCAGTAGCATAAAACATTTTCGTAATTTGTTTTTCAACTTGTTTATGGGCATGTTGTATGCAGCTACGGTTGTTTGATGTTTTAGCATTGCTAGTTTTTGCTTTTCAAAGTTTTTAAAATGCTATTTGTCTATAAATAGCGAGCTCTTAATTTTTTTTTAGACTTCTTTTGACAATGGATTGGGTTTGAAATCGAAAGTGTGCTCTGCACATTTATTATTCGTTGCCTGGTCAGGTAGTGACCGTTATATCATCAATAAATTATTAAATCAGCAACAATCGCTGACAAAAGCGTTTGGATAGCAAAAAGGGAAAGAAAATAATAGGCGAAACACAATGAAATTTGCAAAAAATAAAATTTTGTATCTAATATTTTTATTTTTGCATACCTATGTATGTAGATGTATGTATATTAGACTGCATCACCAAAAAAAGTTGCGGTTTTTCCGCTGGGATTATAAAATTTGTTATATTCTAAGACGTTCACCAAAATTATTTGGGAATAATAATAAGATTTAGGTGCTGGACCGATTTGAAAATACCTCCAAAAATGGAGTTTTTATGAATAAAAATAGTTTCGTAAAGAACTTTTTGAAAAAAGTCCACTCAGATGACAAATCAGATTAAGCTTAAAAAAATGTGCATAAAAATATTTAAAAATCTTTTCAACGGAATCGTAAGAATGACAATTTTTATGCTGTTTTTTTTTACTTTTTTCAAAGATTGATTTACGAAAAACTTGAATAACTGGGCCAAAACTATTCTGATTTTGACTTATGGGATCTCAGTATAAAGGTATTTTCACATTGATTTTATTTCTGTCCAAAAAAGTCATTCGTGTCCCAACATTTTTTTTTCAAATACCAACACCTCTGAATTCAACTTTGAATGACGTTCGTTGATCCTACCTTTCTCTTTCATCCTTTGAATGAGTTTATTAGCAAAGAAATAAAAAGGGTGAGAAAATACCTTTCCACCGACACCTCTTAAGTCTAAATCAGAATAGTTTTGGCCCAGTTATTCAAGTTTTTCGTAAATCAATCTTTGAAAAAAGTAAAAAAACACATGCAAAAATTGTTCATTCTTACGATTCCGTTTTTTTTTTTAAATTTTTTTTAAATATTTTTATGCAAATTTTTTATGCTTAAACCGTTTTGTCATTTGAGGGGATTTAAAAAAAAAAATTTAAGAAACTAAATTTATTCATAAAAAACTCCATTTTTAGAGGTCTTAAATCTTAATATTTTTTCGAAATATTTTGGTGGACGTCTTAAAATATAATAGATTTTATAATTCCAATGGAAAAATAGTACCGATTTTTTTTTGTATGGGGAGTGATGCAGTCTAATGTATATATGTACATACATGTGTATGTAAGCTATAAACGCATACTATATTTCATAGGTTTTGCACTCCTTTTTATTTGTTTTGTTGTATTTCTCTTTTTAAATTGTTTTATGACTGTCTAGCTTTTAAACTAGACCTGATTTATGATGTTGTCAATAAACTGAGGCCAATAATCCAATTTGACTAACACACAGTGATTGAGGTTGCTTTGTTAACTTTCTTACCAGTAAGACTAGAACATGTTCTTTAAACCTTTAAGTTTATCTGAAGCTGTGATTGAATTAATTAGCTCCAAGAGAAGCTGAAATATTTTTTTATTGTAATTTTAAAAATATACTGGAGGCCTGCATCTCAGTAAAGGCTTCTTCAAATTTGAATTTACCCTTTACTCTTCCTCCTTAANTCATCTCACAGTAAAGGCTTCTTCAAATTTGAATTTACCCTTTACTCTTCCTCCTTAAGAAGCAATTTCATTTTTTTGGTGACACTTGCTACAAAAAACTAGGAGTGCCAGTTACTGTCAAAATTCGACCCTCCTTCAAGTTTTTAAGAGCCTTGGAGAGGTTTCCTAATTTACCACGCACAGTGGTTCAAAACTGGAATTTAATGTTCACAATTCACTAAAGCCTTCATTTTTCATTTAATTTGAATAATTTTTTTTATGAAAGCTAATAAGATTTGCAAGATTCCAGTTAAGCCCGATAGTTGAATTTTTGTTAGTTTGTAAAAATTTTTTTTTTGTGAAAAGTGCAGAAAAAGTAGCAATTTTAAGGAAAATCGATTCTCCTGTTTCAGTTAATAAATGAGTTGAAAACAATTGTAGAAACGAAAAAAAAATTCACAACAAAAATTTTAAATGTTAAAAAAATACTAAATGGGAGGTAAAAGCGTTTGTTATATTATTAAAATCAACGCGAGCTTATAGCCAAATTTAATGATCTATAAAACTGCATACCCAACATTTTTATAAAAACAAAAAAAAAATATTTTTTTTTACAACTATATTCAACAATTTTTATTGAGCTCGAGGCCGCTTTTTAATTAAAATTTATTGTGGAAATGCAACAATAATTAAAAAAAAAATGGTAGAGGTGACAACATTTAATATTTTTTTCATTTTGGGAGAACCCTAGAATTGTTTTCAATTATTTTTTATTAGGTAAAATTTATTAACAGGAATAGGAGAATCGATTTTCTTGAAATTACTACTTTTTCTGCACTTTGCACTAAAAAAATTTATACAAACAAACTAAAATTCAAACAGAGGGCTCAACTGATTTCTTGCAAATTTTATTAGCTTTAATTTAAAAAGAAGATAATCAAATTGAATGAAAATTGACGACTCCAGTGAATTGTGAACACAAAATGCCAAATTTTAACCACTGCACTGTGCACTGTGCCAAGTCGTTTAACTTATAAAGTGGAAAATTACTTATCGAATAATCTCCTGCTTTGGAACCAAAACGTGACTAAGAACAATATTTTATAGCTCGACTAATTTCGATAAATGTGCATTTTGATGGCTCGATAAATTTCGATCACACAAAAATCTATATATTTCGATATAAATCGATAAATCGATCAACTTTGGATACCTCTAAAAAATTTCGCTAACTCGGTTAATTTTGATACCTCCATATTTTTTGAAAGCTATCTATAGAAATTTCGATAGCTCGTTACACTCTAATAACACAACCAAATTCGATAAGCAGGATATCTTGATAAATTAATATAACCTTGAAGTTTCGCTAACTCGATATATTTTAAAAATTCCAAAAACTTCGATGCGATAAATCGACGAATTTCAGTAGATATTTAAATAAATATCGATAACTCAGTAAATTTTAAATTTAATAAATTTTATCTTTTTAAGTTAATAAAGTTTGCAGGACGAAATTCGATTTTGTGGTCGTGTTTATATTGCAAATTTTCAAGGATATTTAAGGACAAAATTTGTAAAGGACATTTTCCATACCCACTCGTCCTTATGCACCAAAATATTTACTCTGTTATAATGCTACAGAAGTTCTTATTTTATATGATACCCTTATTGTTATCCTACATTGCACTGAACTTTTTAAATAATGATCATATTTTTTCAAATTCCAAATTCCTTAAAAAAAACTAAGTACGCAGTTTTCCTATAATTTGCCCATAGTTTCGCGAGTATATTATTATTATATTTTTTTTGTGTAAAATTTACTCTCGCACGGTGATATATAGAAGATACACTCCATAATGATATTACTATTGCTGATTGCTTTCTTGATTGTTGGCTCTTTATTTTGTTATTTTTATGAAATACTCGTACCCGATTCTCTACTGCCTTATTTTCCTTGTGTTGTCGCTAAGCTTATTATTGTCTCCCCCCCTCTTGTTGTTCTTGTTGTTGCCATCAACCTGTTCACCATCAATGCGGCTCATCTATCGTTCGATCAGCAATTGACAATCAGCAATCAATTCGACGATGATCTTTCAATTCATTTGCGGTTGCAGCATTGTGGCGCCGCGGCTTAGAAACAATCCACATCTATCTATGTATGTGCGCTGTAAGTATTTGCCACCGTTAATGTTGTAATGAAATACGAAGCTATAGCAAGTTGGTAGTAAACACAGCAAAATGTCGGACCAAAATCCAACTAAGCAATCCACTTAGTAGCTCGGATAAAAAAAAAAAACAAAAACTCACTAAAAAAAAGCGCAAACGATTGACAATGCATCAGCGCACAAAAAAGCAGCAAATCAATGCTCAAAAGGTGTTTGAAGTTTCGCGCAACACTTTTAGCTAAAGCTTAGCTTAGTGTTTTTTTTGCAATTTTTTTTAGTTTATTGCCTTTTACACAATCGCCTCAATTTTCACATATGGCTAATGTTGTGCGTTTGCTGAGGCCTTTGTTTTTGTTGTAATT
>NW_016164794.1:0-30018 GCF_001687245.7 Rhagoletis zephyria | reverse complement strand
ACTTAGTAAAACTTGTATATTATTTAAGTTTCCGCAAACACAATAGTACAATAAATTTGTAATTGCCGGAAAAAAGGCATTTAAATATTAATTAACAAAATTATGATGGCATTTCGATGCTAAAAAAATTCCCTTGAAAATCACATCGAACCTACTTACATGTTCACATATTTGTGTATAACCACTTGTACATGCGTTTGTTCCAATCAATCTGTATGTCTGTGAAAAAAGTTACAGCCCAAGGCTTGAAATTTTTCATAGTCATGCTTTTTACATGTTGTCAGCTTTCATATAAACGTGAAAAGTGAGTGTAGGTGTCAGGGCAGGATTAAAGCATGGGCCAATGTGTCCCCATGTGACAATCACGTGGAAGGTGTTTGAAAATTTTGTATGCCCGAAAAAGTTGTGTCATCAAAACTTTTGGTAAAACCTTAAAGAGCGCTTTTTGTCATTCTCACAATTGTTATATTTTTCTCAAAATAGCTCAAAATTACCCTTTTTTAGCTGAATATGAATATATCACGGAGCACAGAAACATGGGACGAGGGCGCGCGATTTATTTTTCATCAACTAAATGCGATGAACTCATAACATTTATGGGCGAATAGCACTTGCATCCTGATCTGACGCATATCGATCAATAGTATGTCACTATTAGAAACAGGGAGGGCATCAGACTAAGCAAAATTTTTTAACATTTCTTACCGCGTCCACACTGGACAAGAAATGGCAGATGCTCCATATGGCCCCACAGTTCTTACGGCCCTTGAGCCCTTGTTAATACGACCATGGTTTGTGTACTGTTTGATTGACTACCAATTATGTATTTCTAGCACACAATTAAAAAATATTACTACGCAAATGCTACATATTGTAACATAACAGTAAATGGAATACAAAAGCTATTGTAGCGAATATACAGTAGGGTGGTCCAAAAATTCATGTGAAAAAGTAAAGTAGGAATTTTCGTGCGTCACCCCCTAGCATTGTTCTTTACTGAAAAAAATATACTCCAATTTTTTTATTTTGAAATCAAAAAATATTTAGAGGTCGCTCAAAGCGCTCAAAGTTTTCCATGTATTTTATATGGGGGGAAAACCTCTTGTCGTGTAAATAGTATAGAATTTTTGAAAAGCAATATTTTTCGATCGGAAAACTCTGATTCACTTCAAGAGTATTCCCAATAATCATACCCAATTATTTACTTAATCGTTTTTTCATAGTAACTATATTTTATAGGCGAAATTTTTTTATAAAAATATGGTTAATTCTACGATCAACACCCCGAAAATCGGACCTCCAAGCCTTGTACAAAATTAAAGAAAATGCTGGAAATTTTCATCGAAATATTACACTTTTTGAACATTTTTTTTATTACGAAAAAATGGGCGACACCTTCAACAAAACAATTTGTCTAAAATCAGTGGTAAGTCCTAGCTACCTTAGATTTGCACTTTATTATACTAAAATTGATTGAACTTTGAATTGAACTGAAAAGAGTGTAATTAAAACGTGCAATATTTTAATGAAAATTTCCAGAATTTTCTTTAATTTTGGACAAGGTTTGGAGCTCTGATTTTTTGGTGTTTATGTTGTAGAATTAACCATATTAAAAAAAAATAATAATTTGTGAAAAACCTAAACTTTACTACCTACCTGTACCTAAACTTTATTGATTGACTGTGCATTAGGGTGGTCCAAAAATGTATGGGAGAAAAGTAAAATCGGAAATTTAATGCTCTCATCCAATAGGATTGTTCTATACCGAAAAAAAATATACCCCTGTTTTTTTATTTTAAAATCAAAATATATTTAGAGGTCGCTCAAAGCGCTCAAAGTTTCCCATGTATTTTGTATGGGGAAAAAAAAACTTTTCGTAGAAATGGCATAGAATCCATGGAAATCAAAATTTTTCAATCTGAAAACTCTGCTTCTCTTCAGAAGACTTCAGAGAATAATAGCCAATTGTTTATTTAAACGTTTTTTAATTTAAACTATTTTTTCTTTTTTTCTTTTTTATATTTCTGTTTGTACATTTGATTTTTTTGGGATATTTCGGAGACCCTTAAAAAATAGTTAAAATTAAAAAATGTTTAAATAAACAATTGAGCATTATTCTCTGAAGCTTTCTGAAGAGAAGCAGAGTTTTCAGATTGAAAAATTTTGATTTCCATGGATTCTATGCCATTTCTACGAAAAGTCTTTTTTNTGTGTACTGTTTGATTGACTACCAATTATGTATTTCTAGCACACAATTAAAAAATATTACTACGGAAATGCTACATATTGTAACATCACAGTAAATGGAATACAAAAGCTATTGTAGTGGATATACAGTAGGGTGGTCCAAAAATGCATGTGAAAAAGTGAAGTAGGAATTTTCGTGCTTTCACCCCCTATGATTGTTTTTTACTGAAAAAAATATACTCCAATTTTTTTATTTTGAAATCAAAAAATATTTAGAGGTCGCTCAAAGCGCTCAAAGTTTTCCATGTATTTTACATGGGGAAAAACCACTTGTCGTATAAATAGTATAGAATTTTTGAAAAGCAATATTTTTCGATCGGAAAACTCTGTTTCACTTCAAGAGTATTCCCAATAATCATACCCAATTATTTATTTAATCGTTTTTTAGTAACTATATTTTATAGGCGAAAATTTTTTATAAAAAATATGGTTAATTCTACGACCAACACCCCGAACAAATCGAAAATCGGACCTCCAAGCCTTGTGCAAAATTAAAGAAAATTCTGGAGATTTTCATCGAAATATTACACTTTTTGAACATTTTTTTTATTAAGAAAAAATGAGCGACACCTTCAACAAAACAATTTGTCTAAAATCAGTGGTAAGTCCTTGCTACCTTAGACTTGCACTTTATTATACTAAAATTGATTGAACTTTGAATTGAACTGAAAAGAGTGTAATTAAAACGTGCAATATTTTAATGAAAATTTCCAGAATTTTCTTTAATTTTGGACAAGGTTTGGAGCTCTGATTTTTTGGTGTTTATGTTGTAGAATTAACCATATTAAAAAAAAAATTATAATAATTTGCGAAAAACCTAAACTTTACTACATACTTGTACCTAAACTTTATTGATTGACTGTGCATACGTATGTAAATATTGTTGAGCAATTGACCGAGTATGTAGTTGCTTGTTTGTTCTACATAGCCCTCTTCATTTGTGTTGTCACTGTTGGCGTTATGGAAAATTCGGCATTACTGGCTAAAATAGCTGATCGACTGATAAATTGCTGTCAGCCTTAATTTGCGGAGATATTCATCAAAAGTTGGTCCCATTCTTCTCAGCTGGCTTTCTTTTTACTTAGTAGAGTATGGGTGCGGTTAAACGTGGCAATGCAAGCGCTTTTTCTACACATTTTACTGTCAAAATGCGAAATCGAAAGTACTTTTTGCAGATTTGCAGAAATTACTTTCGGAAATAAAAATTGCAAGGTGTAACTTCTTCATTTTTTTTTTTATGGGCTCTATACATGAAATAAGCTAACACGCGTTCGCGGATTTTTTCTTTCTTTTTTTTTCTTCGGAGATATGATCTGTCAAATCATTATATCTCGGGTTCTGCTCATCTTAGATACTTCATCTTAAAGTCGTTTTAAAGCTAAAGAAACGGGCTTAACATTTCTGTATATAAAATGGTCAATATTGTCCTAAAGCTAACTTAGCTATAAACGACAACAACAAAGCGTCTGTGTATTGACCACAATTAGGTCGAGGATTTGAGAGAAATTTTTTGTTAAGTAAGTACCGCTTTAGCCTTCACTCCACCATCTTTTTCAATACTTTTGAAAGGCAGGAGATAAGGAATAATGGTCGATATGCTTCTGTAGAGTCCTTTGGTTTATGTTGCTCACGGGCAAAGATGACTAGGCATTTTTAAATAAAATCGCTTTACTACTTCACAGTCAGTGGGCGTTTTTGTGAATCTATAAAATTACAACAACAACAATTTGAGTACGGCATCCAAACCAAAATGTTGGACAATTTCCACCTGCGCCAAAATTCAAGCCACTAATATTAACCCAGTTGATATGCTTGGGGCAAGTGAAACGTCAATTTTTTATACGCATGAAACACAACAAATTTGCACACATACATACATACATACATGCATACATACATTTTATATGCGTCAATGCCCGCCGCTACGCTTTCCCAAACTTCCATTATGCGCCATTAATGTGCTTGGCAGTCGTGATGGTGATGGCGACGTTCAGCACAGAGTTGCTGACCCGCTAAAAGCCAGCAACCACATATTAACCGCAAACAGCCGCAACATTAGATTCAAGTACAATAACAATAAGCAACTACGCCATCACTAAGAAAGCAACTGCACAAGCACTATCAGCATGCCAATACTTTTGTCCACATGTGTGTATACCTGCATTTAGATACATACATACATACATACTTACATACCTACATATATTTCGGCGCCAGCGGCGTTTCACGAAGACAAAGCGGATGCAGTGCACCGAGTTTCAACCACGTCGTCATTATCCTCTAAGAAATATCCTTGCAATTGTACTCATATTGCAACTACTTCTACTGTTCTTACTGCTGCTACATACTCAGTCGCATATTACGACTGCTCGTACGGTGTACATAGATACGGCTTTTCTTTTGTTGATCTACTTCATCTTCTCGTGGAGGCATATGAGCATTCATACATACTACAAACATATATAGTATATCTGCATGCGGTTACTATGAGTTCTGGCCGCTGGCAGTCCGGCAATGCCACAGCAGGGGAAACCAAGCACGAATGCTAGCAATGGTTACTGTTATGTTGTTGATGGTTGCCATTGTGTCAAATGATATGAATATTCTCGTTCGTCTGCCTGTTGAAATTCTCAGTTCTTCAGACTGTTGAGCAGCCTGCTGCAGCCTGCAGCTAGTTGTTCCTACTATTACCGTAGCATAGCGTCAGGAAGAAGGAAGCGCCGTGTAATTACGTTGGGAAGTAGAGAGGCTCATAGAGCTCTACATAGCATACATGCAGGCTGTGTTTACCTTTCTGCACAGTGCACTTGCATAAATGTACAATATATGGGGTGGTGATCTTCAACTAATTTCGCTTGGATTTCTGACACCTGCGGCCGCATTTCAACTTGGTGCGTTGAAAATTGTAAGAATTGCATTTACAGTGGCTCAAACTAGTGACCACGTGCAGATTTTTTTTTTTAAATATTCACAATGTTTTCCGGGTTACATTTTTTTTAATTTTTTTTCTATAAAAAAATATCGTCCAAGCTTTAACCAGAATTATATACTTCAATCACAGTTTAAAATTTTATAAAAAATTTAAGAAAATGCCGAAAAAAATTTCAAATAAAACTGCATACCCAAATCTGTTCTGAAGATTCAGATTAAAAAGTTGAAATTTTTGTGAAGTTTGTTGCATTTTCTTAAATTTGTATAAAGTGTGAAGCTGTGATTTATATGGTTTTGATTAAACCTTGAACGGTATCTATATAGAAAAATAACCAAACAAAAATTAGCTCAAAAGCATTACGAACATTAAAAAAAAATCAACACCTGGCCACCAAGTATCGATTTCATAAACTGTCACCTTTTCGATTTTCAGTCGAAATTTTATAATTTTATAATATAAATAAAATTATATATGAATAATTTTTTAAATTTTTAAAGTCGGAATTTTTATGCTCTCACCACCTAGGATTGTTATATATATATGTATGTACCCATATTTTTTAATTTTTAAATTAAAAAAATACATAGAGGTCACATAGAGGTATTTTATATGGGAAAAAATCAACTTTTTTAAATCAATATTTTTCGATGGGAAAACTTTGGTTTCCTTTTAGATTTTATTATTGTTTAATATACGTATATGCAATCAGCATTCTAATATATATACATAAATGCGAAAGATCCCACTTTTTGTTAACTAGGTAATGCAAAATCATCCATCATCAAAACATCCGTGAAAATTTAAATCGTTAGCTATACATGAAGAGCGAAAAAAGTTGCTAAAATGCCACAAGCAAATACGACACTGTAATAGCCCGAACACAATGAAAACGACGAGCTACGGACCACAGCTGTCAAATTATTTTAACACGTACTCTTATGTAGATAATTATTTTGGCGACGACTGGGCTACGCGACGGTTGTGGTTGTGGCCAGATTAGATCTATTTCTATTTTAATGGCGACAGATAAGGTTCTTCCTCTTCTTTTATGTCAGACTCATATAAATTCATGATGTCGCTGTCGCGTTCAAAGAAATCATGTCGCCATCGACAAAGCGTTTAGATAATGAAGATGACAAATTGGAAGCTGTGGTCGGTCCGTAGCTCGTCGTTTTCAATGTGTTTAGAACTTAAGAGGGCGATAAGGGCGTTGACGACATTCGCGTCGCTATCAGCTACGTCATTCTTGCAATAAAAATTACCCTCTAGGGAATGCCTTCATGAATCATAGAAGCTAATTTCTTGTTCAGAACCTTGACATATTCGATAAGCCGACTTTCCAGAATTTTGCAAAAAAACTCTCTTTCTTACTTTGGGCCAAGAGTGTACCCAATTGTTGACTTAACTTTAAAGGTTTTGAAATACAAATATCTGCATTTTTCTCGATTCCATTAGCTTGCTTGTTACACACCATCATTAGGTGAATAAAAGGTAAATATATTTTGCTCTGTCCAAGGATTCGATTTGTTAGTTTTCTAAATTTTTTCTCCTTTAAGGTGTTGAATTTTAGCACAATTACATCAGTACAGTACTACTGAATTTCACTATGGGGTTATACCTGAGCGTATGAGCATGTGTCATTTGCTGATTATCCGAATCATCAGCAGCAGCCACAGTCGCCTTATGGTGTTGAAGATGGCAGGCAGCAGCAGTGACGACAATTCTCAAAAACAAGCGAAAACTAAATGAAACTCAACTGAACTGCAGCGATCCGATGAAAGGCGGGCTGTGCTGGGACAAACTGCTTTGTTGCTTTTGTATTGCACTGCGCGCACTGTGAATTGAAAGTGCTGAACGCAAGCCAGTGTTGGCGGGCGGCGCTTAGGCTACGTTCTTGGGGAGATTTGGCAGCAAAAGTCAGCTTCTCTCAAGCGCTTCCGGCAGAGTAAAAGTAATGATGAATGGAGGAACGAGAAAACTGAATTTTATAGCCATGCGGGGCTCAACTGCATCGGCAAATCAACTGGGAAACTGCGAGTATGAGAAATTAGTATGTAAATGTAAAGATTGCAAATGCGGTTTGTATGGCTCAACACACATTCACTGCTCGGGTGATAGACTGATAATGGCGCAAATGAGCTGTGCCACACTAAAGTTATTACTGCATATATACGCTGTGGAGAAAATCTCTAGTTCTGAACTGGTGCGCTTCTAGTACATTTAGACCCATGCATGCAAACAACTGGCAAATTTAAAATTTTGTTTCACTTCTGTACCACTCAGGAGGTACCAGAACTCAAACACTTCATTCCTTGAAAAGGAACAGATGTATGAATTACCTGTTAGTTAATAAAAAAAAGTTAATATTTTTTTTAACAAGCTTTTATTATTTAGTTGTTAAAAAAACTGAAAAATTAAATTTACTGCAAAATGTAGTGCGGTAGCATACATATATAAAAGAAAAAATAAATAAAAGAAAAGTTGGTTAAAAAGTTTTTAATTTTTCACATGAATCATAGTTAACACATTTCGTAAGAGTAGATATTCTGCTGTCTTTAAGCGAAAAATAGTTGTATAGCCAAATAAGAAGACATCATACAACCTTAGCATACACAACTCAAACTACATGGGCATGAATCCCTGACACATGAGTGATAAGTTTCTTATCAGTGCATCAGAAGTTCCTAAAAAATTTTGGTGCAACTTGTGGAGACAATAGTTTAGCTGCAACCAAAAAAAAAACACAAAGGCATAGACTACAAAAGGGCGATTAACCAGCGCAANGGTGCAACTTGTGGAGACAATAGTTTAGCTGCAACCAAAAAAAAACACAAAGGCATAGACTACAAAAGGGCGATTAACCAGCGCAATTGCCAGAAGCGCTTTTCCTTCTTCGACTTCATTTCGTCCTGGAGTTATTCTAAACGCTTGTCATTTTATACGAGTATTTTGAGCCACGAGCATCCCACTCAAAAGCTAACCAAACGCGCCATTAAAAAATCTTGGCAATTTCATAATATTTATAAGTTTAGTTTAATGAAGTGCCAATGGCCACAAAAATGTTTCATTATGGAAATCCGAACTAAACTCAAAACTCCACAAAGCCACATGCTGCTGTTCCAAAAGGAAATTACGAGTAAAAGTGTATGGTGGGTGGATATAATCGCTGCAGCAGCAGCAACAACGAAAAATAGGCGTGCACACTCACACGCAACAGTTATTGGCCCCACTCTGTGTTGGTCGGCGGCGACAGGAGAAGCAGGATCTTAGGTAGTGATGCGACTGTCATGCCCGCGAGCGCTTATCTTTTTCTCGGATGATAATTTTTCACTTTCACAAGATGGTACTGTAGTAAGAGAAATGCTTTGCAGAGCTTTGTGGGCTGAATGTTGCGCGATTTCAATGTATGTATGTATGTATGTACATCGGTGCTCATTAAATATAAAAAAAATCCTATTTGGCTTCTATGGCACTGCAAGCAAAATATATTTAGTTGATGTAACTAAACACTTTTCTCAGTGCATAAGCCAACAATCACGCAACTATCTTACACACTAGGCTGGCCCAAAAGAAATTAATTCAGAATTTTAATGATCTCATCCCCTAGGATTTTTTTGAATAAAAAAAAGAATAAAGAAGAAGAATATTTTTGTAAAAAAAAAATTAATTTTGGACCTGCTTTAAAGCCCATAAGGTTTTCCAGTATTTGAAAAAACAACTTTTCGTAGAAATGGTATAGCATTCTTGAAAATCACGAGACTTCCAATAACCTATATATATAAGGACCTATAAAATATACCAGAAAAAAATGGTTAAAAAAACATATGAGTATTATTACTGGGAATCGCCTGAAGATAAGCAAAGTTTTCCGATCGAAAAATATTGATTTTCAAGACTTCTACACTATTTCTATGAAAAGTTGTTTTCTCGCCATATAAAATACATGGAAAACTTTGAGCGCCTTTAACACTCCCTAATTTTTTCGGTATAGAACATCCTACAAGTGGCATTAAAAATCCCACCTTATTTTTTCACATACATTTTTGGACCACTATAATGTACGTATATATAAATTAATGCACACACAATACATATGTAAGTAAATATATGCGCTCGAGTTAAATGCTTATTAAAAAACTTTTTAATAATTTCGTAATAAGCCGAAAAGTTGAGTGCGCCAAAAACGCTTGGCAAAGCGTTGGAAACAGTGTTGTTTACATAAAAAACAATTATGTGCGTATAAACCTTTGCAAGCGCAGAAGAAACAACCGCTCATCAACCATGAGCGTTGATTTCATCAAAAAGAGAGCATGGCATCATGCACCGTTGTGTGTATTAAGGCAGTGTCACACGATTGGTACATTTGTACAGATTTGTACATTTTAGATATTGGTTTATGGGTACACAATAAAAAAAAATAGGCCAAAAATTTTCTGTAGTCACACAATTGGTATGGTTTATGGAAAAACTTGATTTTCGTGTTTGGGATAAAGAAAAATATTTGTGCATTCACACGATTGGGGTAAAATTTGCACCAAATTTTGGGCAAATTCCCAATCGTGTGACACCGCATTTAGTCTTTTGAAATTTTTGACATTTTGAGGTTTCGCTGACACATTTTTTTCTTGTTAACTTTTAGCTCAAAGCACCACCACTATATGCTCCTCCCACATCCTATCGAGATTTAATGCTNTTATGGAAAAACTTGATTTTCGTGTTTGGGATAAAGAAAACTATTTGTGCATTCACACGATTGGGGTAAAATTTGCACCAAATTTTGGGCAAATTCCCAATCGTGTGACACCGCATTTAGTCTTTTGAAATTTTTGACATTTTGAGGTTTCGCTGACACATTTTTTTCTTGTTAACTTTTAGCTCAAAGCACCACCACTATATGCTCCTCCCACATCCTATCGAGATTTAATGCTTTAACACTTTCTCCTGTTTGACTTTCTCACTTTTTTAGTTGATTTTGTTTCTATGTTTTCATTGTTTTATGCGATTGTTAATGACGCTTCTGCGATTGTGGTGTATTATAGAGAAGAACAACAATAAAAGCTTATAAAAAAAGAACAGCTACTTCATCCACCAACCTACATTGGAAAATCATTTCACTTATGAAATTACTCTCTGAAATAAAAATGGCAAGGTGTAACTGCAACTGAAATTACGCAAATCGCTTTCGAGAAATAATTTCAACTTGCTCGTGCTGCACTAGCAATTTTCACTTTGGCTGCAAGCGCTGTCCACAATTTTAAAGAAAACTTTCAACAGCAACGGGACTGATTTTTAAAAACACTTGGTCAACGGGGCCAGCTAGAGCGAAAATAAATGTATTTTGTAACAGGGCTTTAATCGAAATACCAAACAAAAAACAATAATTTATTTCGCTTTTGGACTAGGTGGTATTCAACCACCAAAATGGCTGATAAGCTAATCTTGGAAGTGACCCCATCCAGTTGTGACTCTTTAATTGTCTGTGCTGANAGAACAGCTACTTCATCCACCAACCTACATTGGAAAATCATTTCACTTATGAAATTACTCTCTGAAATAAAAATGGCAAGATGTAACTGCAACTGAAATTACGCAAATCGCTTTCGAGAAATAATTTCAACTTGCTCGTGCTGCACTAGCAATTTTCCCTTTGGCTGCAAGCGCTGTCCAAAATTTGAAAGAAAACTTTCAACAGCAACGGGACTGATTTTTAAAAACACTTGGTCAACGGAGCCAGCTAGAGCGAAAATAAATGCATTTTGTAACAGGGCTTTAATCGAAATACCAAACAAAAAACAATAATTTATTTCGCTTTTGGACTAGGTGGTATTCAACCACCAAAATGGCTGATAAGCTAATCTTGGAAGTGACCCCATCCAGTTGTGACTCTTTAATTGTCTGTGCTGACGATTGGTCGGCTATACTAGGCTGTGTAGTTTTGGGAGGTAGCCAAGCTATACGCCACGGAGGATGAAGGATCTACCCCTTCGCTCACTTGCGCTTGACTGGCTCTCTATACCGGAGAAATGTATACTGCAGCCAAAACTATCTGGCGCATGACTAAATGGTTATCAGGCTCAAAGTTCTTCGGTTTTCTCGCCTATACAAAGGGTGTAATCAATTATGGTTTCCAAGGGGTGGTCCTCAGTGTCTTCTAAGCCGATAGAAGAAGGAATGGTCCTTAGCCTCGGGAGTCAGCCATCGGGGGAATAGAAGGTATCGGTNCCTTCGGTTTTCTCGCCTATACAAAGGGTGTAATCAATTATGGTTTCCAAGGGGTGGTCCTCAGTATCTTCTAAGCCGATGGTCCTTAGCCTCGGGAGTCAGCCATCGGGGGAATAGAAGGTATCGGTCCTGCCAGGCGCACAGGAATACGGGTGGCACGTCCACATTCGAGAGTGCCGAAGACGAGAGTGCGCTGATGGGGGCTTTCTTAACTGTGACACTCTGAAAGCCATTATTTTAACTAATTTCTGCAATGGAATCATGGTGAAATTGCTCAATCTCATAGTAATAATTTTTAGCAGTGGCTCAAAATGTCCACCTTTTGATCAAAGTGTAATAGGAAGGGCCGTTGATCGCCCACCTAGTTACCTGGCTCAGGTGACCTTGAGCTAGATCAAAAAGGGTGTATAGAAATCGTCCCTTAATTAAAAGTTCCACATCATCTTCATAGGCGATTACTCGACAGCCCACTTTTCCAGTTCCTCTAGAAGGTCGTTTACAACCGCAATCCAGGGCAGGGGAGAGAGAACACCACCTTGCGGAGTGCTCCCATTGACTCCCCCACTCCGTCGCGGCAGTTCTGTCATAAAGTAAGCTTATTAGGTTGGTTTCAACCCCCAGATTATGAATATACTTGACTATTGCCTCTGGAGTGACATTGTTGAAGGCCCCCTCGATTTCGAAGAGGCCCCTACTGCATAAACTTCCTGCGTGAAGGCTTCCTCTGACGACTTTACCACTGTGTGCAGGACGGTATTCACCGACCTTTTCTTGCAATAAGCATATTGAGCTCTTGAAACTGATAGGCCTAAAATCCCTAGGAGAAACATGATAACCCTTTCCAGCCTTCGGGATGAACGCAACACTGACTACCCTTCAAACCTTGGGGACGTACCCGGTCCTCATGCATGGATCCAACCAATTGCACGACACCTTCAGAGCCCTTTGCAGCTGCAGAGATATGATGTCATCGGTCCCCCGCGACTTTAATGGTTTGAACGAATTTATCGCCGTCGTATTTNTATTTCTAATACCAGTCAGCAGTCAAGCTAAACTAAATTAACTTGTGCATTTAAATTTGAAGCGTTAACAACTGGTCTTAAATTTGCAATTAAAAATGTGCATAGTATACGATGGATGGTCAGAAGGGTCAAAGCAGCGAGAAAATTGCATTTACACTACTTTTACCCTTACCTTATTTCTGTTGTCACGAATGTATATATGTATGTATGTACTAAATATTTATGTGCATATCTCTTTCGTTCCATCGACTTGTATGCATAGTACATTTGTTTACGTGTATGTTTGTCGCGCTTTTTTGCAGGTGGGGTTAACTTCAATTCTACCCATAACATTTTCTCAACTCGGAATTTTTAATTAAAGAAATTGCGGTTAATTCGGGTAAAATTATGCCCTCCGGCCAGTGTTGGTACTCTTAAGCGCAAACGGTTTATTTCCTGTGTACATTTATTTATTTATTTGAAGTGTTTGTCGTTAAAACTGTTATTAAAACTCTTGTTGTTCTACGATTTCTGTTCCTTTAATAAATGCATAAATGAAAAATGTGCGTTGAAAGTGGGAAGAAGCACTTGTGGTGGTCAGCTGATTAAGTCAAGTGAGATTTTGCTTAGTTTTGGGTATTTTTCTTTTAAACATTTAACAAACTTTAACAATTACACCCAAAAATTTTAAACTTTGTATTTAGAATTTTTACAAAAATTTTCGGTACACAGTTTTGAAGCTTTAAAATTTTCATTGTGGCGTATTAATGTTTATTTCAATAGTCTTATTGATCTTTGTACCGCGATTTGTTTATTAGGAATAATGAAAAAAATATCAAAGATTAAACGGTCTCCTCATCAGACTTCTCTTTTCTAGACATTCAGCGGGGATCGAACCCGCATCATCGATGTGCAAAGCCAGGAGAGCTAACCACTTATTCAACCTAAAAAAGAAGTCCGATGAGGAAGTGTGGTAATCTCCGAAATAGCTGCTATAACTTCTATCGCTTAAGCTTTGTTGTTTTTTCCATTTTTCCTAACTAACAAATCGTGAAACAAAGCTCAATAACACTATTAAAATAAACATCAATACGCCACAATGAAAATTAGCAAATTCATATTTCATTTCGTTTCATTGTTGTAATTGTTTTACTAACATTTAATTTTTTTTTTATTTACCTTGGTTTGTTTGTTTTTATCACCCATTTATCACTGAAATAAAATGCAAATACAGAAAACGTCCCCAACAAATTAAAAAAAAAAAAAGTTGTTTGTTGTTGCCATAAAGCAGCCCTGATACGAGGTTACCAAATGTAAACGCTAAAAAGCTTACCTTTGAAACAACAACACGACAGATATTTCGCTTAGAAAACGTTCCAAAATATTGACGTCATTTTGGAAACAAGATGAAAAGTGTCTGAGGTAAAACAGGCAAGATTCCTTACTGATTTTATGTAAAATTGCTAATGATTTTATTAATAAGATTATTATTTAAAAATTAAAGATAAAACTGCTAGATTTCATCATTTAAAAAGAAACACTCCGTAATTTTATGAAATGTCTCCTTTTATTTATTTAATATTTACACCCTTCAGCACAGAAGAGACTATATCTCTACACCCCGCGACAAACGATAGCACATCAACATTTTTACAAGTTTTGACTAATTTTCTTTCCATTTTTTTAAGGTTCATTATTTTTGTATAAAAGTAAAACTCCTTATCTAACAAACACCATATAAATCTAAATTTCAGACTTTGTACAAAAATTATAAACATTCCACAAACTTTTCATCCCAATTCCATGCATTTTAATTTTAATTTCTAGAATAATTTTTGGTATGCAGTTTTATAGCTTCATATATGTACATAGCTACCACCAGCGTAGCCGTTGAGAATTTGCAGTAAGTCGCAAAAAGGGGTAATTGCCCAAAAAAAGGGTCACCATATTATTTTTGCTTTCTTTACGTTGCGAAAGAATAAATCTGAGTTCCAAAGTCAAAATCAAATTTACATGTATTATAAAGTCTTTTCGCTGCTAGAACGTTCCACTGTTGAATTCAAACTGAAAATAGTGGGACAAGCCTTGAACAAAACACAGAAATCCAGTTGCTGCAAGAAAAGTCGCATTTCCTTTAAAAGTTTTAAGTGATGATTTTTTTCATACTTACAGGAGGAAATATTTTTCAATAGCATGGTTCTGTTAACATTTCCTAAAAAAAAAACATCTCTGCAAAAGGGCAAAAGTCGCACATAATTTTGGAAAAGGATCGAAAAATCTAAATTTTCTAAAAGTCGGATCAAAGGGTATCGGCACCTAAAAAGGGTTAAATTTCTTCTTTAGTCGCGCAACGGCAACACTGTCTGCCAACACAGATACAATAGTTTTCTTTTGACGCAAATACTAAATAATTAAAACGCACTTATCAATTAAATAGATAAACAAATGTCAAAGCATATAATTTCTTATATGGGAACTCAAACTTAGAGATCCAACAGACATGCAAAACATTCACTATGTTCGTAAATCACATTTTAATTGAAAACCGCGCACTTCACACCTTACAAATAATTATCTAACTGCATTAAAAGTAATCGAGTTTCAATTTCTCATACATAGTAGTTAACATATGTTTGGCCGAATTTCTCCTTCAAAAGGTTTTTTATGAGCAGCTATATTCGACGTTTCGCTATTGGCCGCCGACAATTGACTGTTAATAGATTTGGTATCGAACTTGTGTCCTGCCGAGTGAAACCACACTTCTCTAACCACTCGAACATGACGGTCGCCTTTTGTACTTTCACCTATAAAAACTAACAATGATGAACAGAGGAGTACAGTTCTTTGGAAAGGCGCGCCTATTCCCAACAGCGCGATGTACTTCGACACTATTGTCAATTTGCGACCATCGATACGCACGTTAACACTTTTGGGACTCTGGCCGGTCAAAAATGCCACTGGCGCAAAGTTCGAGCAATATTATCGATATTATCAGCTTTTATTACAAGTTTCATTCACTTTCATTCTTACCACGCTAATGTGGCTGGAGGTAATTTTTATTCAAAATATGGAGTATGCCAGCGAAGTATTGAAGATTGCACTTTCTGAAACGGTAGTTGTCCTAAAAGTTCTCAACATTTGGCATTTTGCACCTAATGCGGCAAAGTTGCTGCATGAATGGGAGCAGAGTGAATTTTTCGTGCCTCGCACGCCACAAGAACAAGTAATGTGGCGACGTGCGCAAAACGCTTACAAAAAAGTATTGGCTTTTTATAGGATTTGGAGCATAATTTGCGTGCTTTTAGCTTTCCTGTCAGTTGTTTTCATGGAGACACCTCAGCTACCAGTTCCGTATTGGATTCCGGTCAAAAAATGGCGAGAAGGCAATGGCTGGCCGTTATATTTGTATGATTTCGTGGCGGTGATATTCACTTGTTGTTGCAATATTGAAATAGATTCTTTACAATGTTATTATCTATTGCATTTAACACTTTGTTTGCGGCTCATCGGTTTAAGAATGGCGCGCTTGGAAGATGCAGGCGATAATGTGGAAATTACCAGCGAACTTCTTAAATTAATTCAAATGCAGCAGCGCGTGAAGGAGTAAGTTTTTTTTTGTGAGTGGTGAAAGACCTTGAGTTACTTTTCGTTTTACTTTTATTACATTTTACGTTTAAAAAAAAAAAAAAAAAAAAATTAGCATGGTCAAACGTTGCGAGGAGATTGTATCGCTACCTGTTCTCGTGCAGATTATATTCAGTTCGATGATTATTTGTTTTACAGCTTATTATCTGCAAAGTGTAAGTTCTCTTTGGAATTCCGAAAGCTGTTAATGCGAAATACTTTTTATTTTTTCGATTTATTCATTTAGTTAAGTTTCAGCAATAATCCAGCCGATTTTGTAGCTATGGTACAATATGGCTTTGTCATGTCTTTGCAAATATTTTTGCCATGCTATTATGCCAATGAATTGACGGCGGAATCACTAAATTTGAGTAAGCAACTGTACAGCTGCAATTGGACGGACATGTCTGCCTACAATCGCCGTTTAATTTATCTCTATATGCAAGACTTAAAGCAGCCAATTGCGCTGCGTGCAGGAAGCTATTTCGAAATCGGACTACAAGTTTTTTCAAAGGTACTGCCGAGTTTTCTTGCACTTAACGGGTCTTAAAAACGTTGTTGTTTCTTCACTTTCAGACTATGAACAACGCTTACACTCTACTGGCGCTTTTGGCGAACGTCGCCGATGAGGATGAGTAGAATGGGTGTGCATACATATGTACACATAACTTAACATATGTATGTATATTTACATGAACAGGGCCGTCGAGAAAAAATCCAAGCCCGGAAGGTGAATATGTTCCGGGCTCCCCTCCACAAAATAATATTTGCTTTTTAAATGAATTTTTAACGTTTGCTCTCTATACTTATTCAGTGATGTTTTTCTTAGTTTGTGGTATATAATTTTTTTTTTTTTAAACTTCGTCTATCAGGTTAAATCGGTATTTTCAAAATGAGTTAAAAAATTTTAAAAGTAACCACATATTTATGAGAATATTAAATAATTTTTATTTTCCAACTTAATTTAAAAATATTTGACGTTATGGTTTAAAGAATTATGTATCATCATATTTTTTATGAGCATGAAATGGCTTTATAACTTTGGTCCGATGTTTGTAAGTACCAGAAGAAGAAGAGATAGACCCACGAAAATGTATACTTATATACTCAGAACCTCGAGCTGTGCCAATTTAGCCATATCCGTCTGCCCGCCTGTTTGTAAGCGATCTATTCCCTCAGTTTTCGAGTTATTCGAATGCAATTTGTTAAGTGAATGTATTAACCATTTTTCTGAACCGGAAAAATCGTGTAAAGGCCCGTAAATCTTCCGCAAAATCTTTCTCTCGAATACTGCAAGAGCCGCCTCATCGGATGTTGTCATTGTCCATCCTTCTGAGACATATACCAACACGAGCATGATGAGTGGTGACTTATGGAGTGTAGCTGAGACGTACGTTGAGAGAGGACTTAACTCCTTAATTGCCTACTCAGTCCAAAGTGAACTCGTTGGCAAGAGTGATTCTGCGTTGAATTTTCCATGCTGACATTATTATCGCTATTAATGCTGGTTCCCAAGTAAACGAAATTCTCTACTTTCTCGAAATTGTAACTGCCAACAGTGACGTGGGTGCCAAGGCGCGAATGTGCTGACTGTTTGTTTGATGACAGGAGATACTTCGTCTTGCGCTCGTTTACCACGAGACCCATTCGCTTTGCTTCCTTATCTAACTTGGAAAAGGCAAAGCAGACTTCGCGGTTCTTGTAACCGATGATGTCGATGTAAATTGTTCCTGAGCGGTTCAGTTCTGCAGCTTTTGTTATCTTCTCCAACATCAGATTAAAGAAGTCACATGAAAGGGAGTCGCCCTGTCTGAAACCCCGTTTGATGGCGAACGGCTCGGAGAGGTCATTCCAAATTCTGACGGGGCTGGTGGTATTGCTCAACGTCATTTTACACAGCTTCTTTTCGTGCTGTCGAAAGCGGCTTTGAAATCGACAAATAGATGGTGCGTGTCGATCCTATGCTCGCGGGTCTTTTCCAGGATTTGGCGTATTGTGAATACCTGGTCTATGGTGGATTTGCCAGATCTAAAGCGACACTGATAAGGTCCGTTCGTTGACGGTGGGTTTCAGTCTTTCACACAATACACTCGATAAGATCTTATAACCTATGCTTAGAAGGCTGATTCCGCGGTATTTGGCGCGGTCGCCTTTCTTTTCGCTTGAGCAGAGCACAGTTAAATTCCAGCCGTCGGGCATGCGTTCATCTGACCATATTCTGCATAAGAGTTGATGCATGCACCTTATTAACTGCTCGCCACCGTACTTGAATAGCTTAGCTGCCAGGCGGTCAGCTTTGTTGTTTTCCAGACACGTAATTGTTATTCGCACCTCGTCATAGTCAGGCAGTGGGGCATCGACTCCGTCCTCATCGGGCTCGTGTTCGTCTTCTCCACAACTTTCAGCGCTGCTTCATTCAGTAGGGTGGAATAATGTTGCCTCCATAATTTAAGTACGTTCAGGACATCGATAACTAGGTCGCCATTGTTGTTCTTACAGGAGTTCACCCTGGTATTGAAACCTTCCGTAAACCGCCTATCTCTCTGGTAAAATTTTCGGGCGTTTTCCGGTCGACCAGTATCTTAAGCTCTTCACATTATATTTAATTCATTTTTAGGTTCGCTATCAAGATTACTATATACCGCTTCAAAGCAAGATATCTGAGGAATAATAAGGGCCTGTGCGAGTTTAAGTTTTGTGTTGATGGGTAGACAATAACATGTTTGTCACAGATTACTTAGGATGTAATATACCTTCGATATGATACATATAATTAATGTGATCTGTGCAACTTAAATGGGAATTTATTTTAAATCCATGGCTAGGCACAACCGATTGAAGTGTGATCTCTGTATCGTTCAGCATAATTGGCTACGAACCACTCAGGTCAAAAGTGTCGTGCGCTATTTGTAGTGCCTGCGTTTAGGCAAAGGCCCAGATGGATGCCAAGTCTTCCCAAAGACCAATAGAACGTGAGAGGTATATCTGGGTGTCGTCAGCGTAAATATAGATAGAGGCATTTTGACAGCAATGAGCAATGTCATTCACAAAAAATGTAAAAAGTATGGGACCAAAAATTGATCCCTGAGGTACACCAGTAGAAATTGTACTGTGTTTCGAAAAGATATTTCCACATTGCACTTTTTGTACCCTATTCGATAGGTAGCTTTTCATCAAATTAACTGATGTCGCGTGAAACCCGAAATAATATTGAAGTTTCAATAGCAAAATATCGTTGTTTATAGTATTAAAAGCTGGTAAGTAATCAAAAGCGGGGCGAAAGTCGTCCATTACCTTTATTATTGCTGTGTTTAGAGATATATTTTTCAAAGACCTTTGATAGTGCCGACAAAACACAGATGGGTCTATAGTTTTAGGGGGTATCGTAAATTTTAAAACCCGACATCCGAGTTTACTATTTTGGCCCCTCTCTTCATACCACGGCAAATACGTGTCGCTTCCCTCTTCAGTTCCCTAAAGTGGTCCCACAATTCTCGCGTTGCGTCCGATCGCAACTTGGCCCTGTAGGCGGCATCTTTTTTCTCTGCAGCTTTCTGACACTCCTCATCGCACCAGTTGTTCTTTCGGGCTCGCTGAAATCCGACTTCTTCCACGGTGCTACTTAATGAACGGGAAATTTGTTTCCACTGCTCGCATATGTCGGTTCGTTGAAGAGTGCTCTCTGAGAGCAGGTGTGAGAGTCGAGTATCGAATGCATTGGCTATCTGTTGTGATAGCAGCTTTTCGACGTTAAGCTTTCCTTGCATTTTTGGGCGCACATTTTTTGCTGCACAGGGACGATGTTTGGCCCTCGGAGTGTACGTACGTCTAAACCACTGGAAGCGTACCTTCCGCCTATCACAACATGATGGATTTGGTTTCCCGTTTTCCGATCTAGCTTGGTGGATCTTTTTATGCTTGAACCTAGTATTCCATACTCCTCTATGTACGTAGTGAATAGACAAACTTTAAAAATACAGTAATCGGCGGAAGTAAAAGTCTGATGTCCATGAAAGGTGAGTAGCCTTCGGCATAACCGAAGACAGTCCTACTTCTACCTGACTCGACAGAACCGGCTCTTAAAATACTTGGAACCGCACAGAAATACGGTATTAAGTCTACAATCCAACCTTTATGGCCGTAGGTAATAAGAATGGAGTATGTATAATTACATTCGCTGTTTTCGCAAATAATTTATTGCAGTTTTGCCCTGAACTGCATAACCTGCTAATACTGTCACCTATTCCCTATGAATATAGTTTGTCTGTTCGACAGTCGGGCTGATGGCGCTCTTGGAAGTTCATCAACTATTTCGTTACATAATATCGGTTTGCAACCATGCTGTGAATGTTGACGAGGTAGAGTGAAAACCTCTTGGGGTCTTCACTACTACGAACGAATACACAATTACAATTGATACACAATGTTATTTGAAGCCAACACTGCATTCCTTTGAATAATTTGACATTTTCTAAACGCATACGCAAGAACATCTGTGTACATTAGGGTGGTCCAAAGCAAGTAAAATCGGAATTTTAATGATCTATCCCCCAAGGATTATCCTATATCGAAAAAAATACCACTATTTTATTATTTTGAAATCAAAAAATATTAAGAGGGCGCTCAAAGCGCTTAAAGTTCTCCATGTATTTTATATAAAAAAAAACTTTTCGTGAAATTTAATAGAATTCTTGAAAAATCGATATTTTTCGATCGGAAAACTCTGGTTCTCTTCAGCAGACTTCCAATAACAATACCCAATTGTTTATTTAACCATTTTTATAATATCTTTAAGAGTTTTTCATTATCCCCCATTGGTATTTCTGGGGAGTTTGACGGACTTATAAAATATAGTTACTATGAAAAGATGGTTAAGTAAATAATTGGGTATTATTATTGGAAATCTCCTGAAGGGAAACAGAGTTTTCCGATCGGAAAGTATGAATTTTCAAGAATTCTTTACTATTCTAATATTTTTTGGTTTCAAAATAAAAAAATATGGGTATATTTTTTCGGTATATAACAATCTTAGGGGGTGAGAGCATTAAAATTCCGACTCTACTTTTTCACGTGCATTTTTGGACCACCCTTATGTGTACATAATTGCATTTTAATTGAAAATCACTTAACCCAACGCTGCTTATTAAGTCATTAGGAAAAATTCAATTTTTGCGAAGAAATACGCCCAACAGTTAAGCAGCTATTTGTCTAACCCGTTTACGGCTATAAGAAGCTCAATTTCTCCGCCAAGAAGTACAGTTAACTGATATAACCGCTCCATATTAACTCGCGTCATGTCCTTCGATACAATTGCCAATTCGCGTTTTTTAATACGCGCACTCACCTTTTTGGGACTTTGGCCTGTGGTCATTGGCAATGGCGGGGGCTCGTGGTTCAAACGATATTACCGCTGCTATCAACTTTTCTTACACATTACACTTACGTTTACACTTTCACTACTCATGTGGCTCGATGTGATCTTCAGTGACAATCTGGACCATGCTACCCAAGTGCTAAAATTCTTACTCACCGAAATGAGTTTGGTGCTGAAAATTTTCAACATCTGGCACTACTCACTAAAGGCTGCAGGTTTGCTGCATGAATGGCAGATGAGTGAACTTTTCGTGCTGCAGACGGTCGGCGAGCAGGAGATGTGGCGATGCGCACAACGTGCCTTTCATAAAGTGGTTATTTTCTATGTCGGCTGCAGCTTTAACGCGGCCATCTGTGCATTTGTTGCGGTGCCGTTTATGAATACGCGCGAGCTGCCATTTCCATTTTGGTTGCCACGAAAATGGCGTGAGGACTATTACTGGGCAATGTACTTTTATGAGTTCATCGCAATGCCGTTCACTTGTTTATGCAACATTCAAATCGATTTATTCCTAAGCTACTTTCTGTTACATTTAACACTCTGCCTGCGTGTAATTGGTAAGCGTTTGGAGCGTTTGGGCAATGCAACAGAAGACGATGCAGTTACCAAAGAATTCGTGAAGATTATGAAAATGCATCAGCGTGTTATTGAGTAGGTTAACTAAGCCGGCGATTGATAATCTTATCGACGTAAGCATAACGAAAATTTTATTCTCAAAATTTTTTTATTTTATTTTTTTTCAGTATGTCTAAGCGCTGCGTGCAAATGGTATCCCTGCCTGTACTAATGCAGATTATGCTAAGTTCATTCATAATTTGCTTCATCATATATCGCTTGCAAAGTGTAAAATAATGCTACTAGATATTTGCTTGTGCCATTTAAAAACAAACATTTATACAATTTTGCTTCCTTAGGTTTCCTTCAGGGAAAATCCCGCTGAATACTTGGCCATGTTACAATATGTTGTAGCCATGTCCATGGAAATATTCTTACCTTGCTATTATGCCAATGAATTAACTGTGCAATCAGAAAAGTTGAGTTATCACCTTTATTGCTGCGATTGGACTGGAATGTCCGTCTATAATAGGCGCATGATTTTCCTCTACATGGAATATTTAAACCAGCCTTTGGTCTTGCATGCCGGCCAATTTTTCAAAATCGGATTACCTATTTTTTCTAAGGTATACCAACGTGCAATTTCATTATATTTGCAGATTTTTTTTTAGTAATTATTCTCCTTATTTTAGACTATGAATAATGCCTACAGTCTACTGGCTCTTTTACTTCGCGTAAGTGATGATAATAAAAATTAAGGATAAGTTACACTAGTAGTTTTCAAATTAATACTTTCTGCATAAATAAAAGTAGTTGTCTATAAAATAAAAAATGTGTGTGTTTATGTAGTGCCTACGATTTGTATTAGTTTTCCGAATTAAAAGCTAAAAATACAAAATGAAAAAACCATCCTGCCCTAACCTTTTCTCTAAATCAGGACCTACTACATGTGAGTACAGCTCTTCTTACTATTACAAATTACTTGTCATATCGCTAGCTTAGAGTGAAAAGTAGCTAAGTCCACTTTTTATGAAAACTCATATTTTATATAGGAGGCTAGAGAAATTGAATATGCATCGTTTCGAAAATTATAAAGGTACTTATTTTAATTTTTCCTCTTCATAAGCAATAAAAGGAAAATTTACAAATCCGATAAGGCCAAAATAATACGGCATCTTTTAATAAATATCGAATCCTTCTGATTCTTATGGACTTTTGCTTTGCTTTAAACGCGCAAAGTGCTTGATTTAAAGTCTTAAGAAATAGTTACAGAAATTGGCTATAGGAAGATTTTTTCCTCTCCTGTAAAATTTTTAAAATGGGACTTAGCAACTTTTCTTTCTAAGCTAGCGATATGTAATTTAAACGAAATTAAGAAAAAATTATTTTAAAATATTAAAATTAATTTAAATGAATTCAAGGAAGCATTTAATAAAAGTAAGAAACGTTTATTTCTAAATGATGCAGTCAATCAGAAATGTAATGTTTAAAATATATGCTTGTGAATAAAATCTATAAGAATTTTCACATAACACCATTACCCATTACCCTACAAAAGTTTCATATTGGCGAGGACCCTTCGACACTCGTTACTCCATTATTCTTTTGAAAGTGTGCCCTTTTCATGTGCTGGATGAGGAGAGCCAAGATAACCGAACCTAACCTTTATCCAGCTTTGAAAGTATTCAAATTGGAATTCGTTAGTGGTAGCAAGGGAAGGAGGAGGCGCCGATTGCGATGGAAAGACCATGTGGAGAAGGACTTGGCTGCACTTGGCGTTTCCAATTGGCGTCAGTTGGCACAGAAAAGAAGCGACTGGCGTGAGGTAGCGTGATACTCCATGTCAGACGGAGAGTCGATTGCAAAACTCTCGGCCATCCGTTGTGACTATCTCTGCCATAGATGGCCCCAAGCCCGGTTTGAGAAAAGAGGCGGGGAGACAGGAGGCTTTGGGCTTTCCAGGGTACGGGCTTGACTACCCCGCCTACCCCAGAAAGGCTACCAATCCTGAGTCGGTCGGAGCCTCAATTGGCAGAAGAGTCTACGGCTTTCGAGGTCTTACCAGAGACTTAAAACCAGGTACCGCGGGCGAACAGATGCCCCTGGAGTGTGTTCTTTGTATAGATAAGCAAAGCCGGTGAGACGAACATGGCCAAAAAACACGCGAGATGCACATGTAAGATCGTACAGCTGGTGAGATTTGCAAGGAAGAATGTGGCTCGTCAAGCAACTCAAGCGGGTGTAGAAAACTGGAAAAGGAGCAATAATCCATGCCTATTGTCCACCCGGGCTGGAAAGTGCTCCCCAGTAAGGCTAGTAAGACCTGCGAGATGGGCGAGACGAGCAGAATGAATGTAGGTTAATGGTGGCAACATGGTGAAGCTGTTCTCCGGTTAGGGAGACAGTGTTGGAGGTTGATGATGGCGGAAAAGCAAATCTGACTATTTGTGGGGTTAAGCATATGTATTTTGGTAGGTATAGTAGGTCGCGTGAGTTGAGCTGGTCGAGCAAGTCTGGCTGGCGAGCACTACTCCAGTCTATTCAGTGAAGTACGGCCCCTTCGGGGAGTATCGCGGGGGCTGTGGTTTAATACCTAAATGCGGGTAGAACTCGCAAGGGTTCAATGTGGAGTTGCATTTCAACCGGGTGCCGGGACCTAAAGAATGGCAGGGATTTTAGGTAGGTTTCGGATTTACCAAGGTTGTTTATTGCGGTAGGTTCTCACGTTAAACCTAAACTACAGATGTCCGTTGTGGCTGGAACTTCGCTTTTTTTACCACCCTAATGTGTATGCAAAACTATTACCCCTTATCAATGCTTATGCAATACATGTATGCATGTATGTATGTATGTACATAAGTAATTATCGCATTGATCAACATAGTTGACTTTGAAATAAAGAAAAGTGAAATCAAAATACATAAATAGAAATAAAAGTTTACAATGTAACGTTATGTAATTTATAGCGCAGTATTAAATTGATTCCAGGAATTAACTGCTTGTGCAATCAATTAATCAACGAAACGCTTTCCCTAGTGAAGAATAGAAAGAAAAAATTCAAGAAAAACACCCACGTAAGACGTAGTAAATATATGTATGTATGTATGTATGTATATGGAAATAAAATTCAGTGGACTGCAGGAGATCTTAAACAAAAATCTGTACATGGGTTATTTTAAAAATACTCAGCCTAACAACTATGGTAGAAAGTAGAAATGGCCTGCATACCCAAAAAAAAGAAGGAGGGAAGATGGACTTTTTTAAGAAAAATAAAGTAAAGGCAGAAAGATGAGAGTGCGAAGAACTGGAGATGCTGGCAGGCAGTAATAAAATGGTCTAAAGAGCGAGATCGATGCTAATGCGTGGGCGCCCTCACTTCCGTTGCACATGCCACAAATGGTTCTATCGATGCTGCTATGTGCGCAACCTTGCTTTCGTCGCACATCCATGGGTATCGAGTCGAAGGATATTCTCAATTAAGCGTCATTATGCATGCTACAAGAAGGAGAGGAGGCCAAACACTAAAATATGTACATATATATAAGCGCCAATCTATTATTATTATCTATGCTATCCGTAATAGTTTTTAGGGGATCTCAAGATAAGACACGTTCGGTCTTTGGGCCTTACATTTTTAAAGCCGCCTTATTGCTGTTCTTCCCTCGTCTTGGTCGAGTGCAAAATCGCCCTTATACGTTGGCCTAGGTTCTTTTTCATTAAATGCGGCACCTGTGTAGCCATTAAAAAGTATTGGAAATTGACGGCCCAAGATGTTATTAGCCTCCATTATAAAATCTAAAAGGAAAAACTGAAGTATTGCAATCGTAGTCTGGCTAACTGGACCATTATATATAATGTGCTCCGACGTGAAGACGGCAATCGGTCTCTATGGAAAGACCAATCCGGTGCATGTGAGGGCCAATTAGCAACTTGATCTGTTCAAGAGATTTTTATCTTTCCTAGCAAAAGAATAACCAAAAGGTTTGGTCTTTTTAAGGCCCCCTACCTATTCGTAGTACTTAGTGCATTCTGAGTTTACCCAGGCTTCGATTATGAGCCTTGAAGAGGACCAACTGAGTCTACAAAACGGCTCTGGCTCCACAAGTACAGGCGATGAGCCTTCCCTTGCCAATTTGTCGTCAGCCTCATTAGCTACGATCCCGCAGTGTTCTGGTGCCCAGCATAGTAATACCGTGTTCTTTGCTGACAAGAGTTGGATACAAAGCATTCGTTTAATGAGACTGGAGGTGATCGTCCTATTGGAGAGCGCACTTATGGCGGCCTGAAAAGATAACTAGACACCTTTCTCAAGGTTCAATTTCGGATCCTGAGAGAGCGTGGATCTAGTACCCATTACAATAGAAAGTTCGGTGCCAAATTGAAAGACACCCGCTGCTGCTCTGCCCTCCATTTTTGTCGCCTCTGTGCACCACGGTACATATCTGGGATCTAGTTCAGATAAACCATTTAACCAGACATCTCGGGTGAGATTGTGATCTGAATTTTCCTTCCTAAGCAGATTTCCTTTGAAAAAAATGTGGGGTAGAGTCCAGCGTAGGAGCCACCGACAGTAAAGCCATACTTCGGAGTTGGTTCAGACGTGAACTGACAGTTGTTTGCAGCTTTTATAGCTACCAGCCTATGCAGGCATAAGTTACAATCGTACAGACTATAGTTCGGTACATCCACTCTATAAATTTGGAGTTAGGACCTATGTGCAACCGAAAATTCTTCGAAAGGTCCACATGGCACGCATGGCTTTGCTAAGAGTTTTTTTCTGATGGGAATTTCAACTCTCTCTCTCTTAGCTCTCTCTCTCTTCTCCAGGATAACCAAGAAATATTTTACTTCGTCAGAGTATTCAAGTCTGTTTCTTACAAATCAAACGCAAATATTTGTAAACAGTTTGAGAAACACTGCATGCACTTGTGGCAGTGAGCTTAGATTGAAATTGCAAGTGTCATTGCATCAGAGTTGCATCACGAAATAAATATGAGTGTATACACACATATGCTCAAATATGTTCATATAGTGCATACATATGTATGTACATAATAAAAGGTTGTTTTTTGCATTGGTATTGGTAATTCTATTGTTTTCTCAAATTGAATATGTGCGATCTCAAACGAGGCTATACTTTATTAAATTCGCTTGGCATTGTTCGGGGTTAAATGTGAATGCAAATTGTTGACAATGAAAATGGCGCTGAAAAATAATTAGAAAAACGATGACGCAGCCGAAACCGAAACCGAAGAAGAAGCTGAAATCAATGCTGATTTCAAGACAAACGTTAGTATGTATGTATGTGCCATATATTTAGGTGATTACAAAACTAAGTTANGATTAGAAAAACGATGACGCAGCCGAAACCGAAACCGAAGAAGAAGCTGAAATCAATGCTGATTTCAAGTGCAAACATTAGTATGTATGTATGTGCCATATATTTAGGTGATTACAAAACTAAGTTAGCTTGATTTCTTTTGTTTTATTATTTTCACACAATAAAAAAATAGCCATAAATTAGTTGTTATTGTATGATGTGAAAAAATTGAAGAGACATAATTTTGCTTTCATTGAAGTGACGCCCCATTTATTGCAAATCAGCGTAGAGAAATTAGTGTAGCTAAATACACATGAAATATGTATAACTAATACTCATAAAATTAATTTAGAATTAAAATAAAAAATTTAAATGCATTCACTGCAACATTTGCTGATTTGATGGTAAGCGTCTACTGAAGTAAAATAAATTTTTTGCGCTATGAGTATTCCTGGATCTACATATATACATCTGTATTTGGTAGCTTATACATTTTCTATACATACAAACATGTCTGTGGACTTTTGACAGAACAACTTATGTGATTTTTAATGGTTTGATTTTACATGGGCAAATAGTAAACTTTGAAAATAAATTTTATTTTTTACTCAACTTTTATTAAAACAACATGCGAAACTACAAATATGAATTATTAAAGAGTAAAATATTTCATTAGAATTCAACAATTTAGTGCCTTAAAGCAAAAATGCAAAACTCGAGATGCGTTGTTTTTTTTTCAAATGTCCACAGATATGATTTGCATGATGTATAAATATTTATATACTGCGATATTTGCAATCTTTTGCCTCGCTTTATGTTGTTGTTTCAGCGTGCGCCTTGAAGCTTATCACTAGCTCTCCGGATTAAAGCCTTGTGGCATATAAAATCACATGAGCAGCGACATGGGCACGTGATAGTAGTGAAACGGGCGGCCGAAATCGAAAAGTCCGGCGAAAATTCGAAGCTTTAAAAAAAAAATGATTCGAAATTTCGTACAAGCAGATTTTCGGGGCTGCTAGTTACGAATCCGCGCTGTGCGAATTGCAAACTTCAAGATGGCGGATCCGGTATGGCGTCTCGTAAATTTCGAAGGTTTTAATTCGTTTTCTTAGATATATTAAAATTTTGAGTACGCAGTTTTATAGCCCACTCAATTTAAGTGTCACAAAATCCAATTTTGAAGTAGCTAGGACTTACCGTTGGTTTTTGACAATTTTAGTGGTTGACAGTCATTTTCTTCCATACGAAGCATGTTGGATGATATGTATGAAGAAAATGAGCAACAACTTCAATTCCAAAAATCAACCGTAAGTTACAACTATTTTAAACTTGCACTTAAATTAATTGGGCAACAAAACTGCATACTCAAAATCTTTCTGTAAAATCTCGTTAAAAAGCTCGAAATTTTTACATACATACTGGTGAAGCTAATCGGCTCTACTATGGTTGTCGTCTTCGTCGTCGTTGCCATTTTTCGTCAAAAAAAAAAAAGTAACCTTCGTAAGTCTAACTCGGGCTACGCTGACCATAGTGGTTTTGCGAGGAACACCTCTGTGGTCGGTGTAGCTGGAGTTGGACTTACGAAGATTATTTTTTTGAAGAAAAATAAATATGTATAAGCCTGTTGAAAAAAAGTACATTAAAATTTCAGGGGCAGATTTGGGCAGCTGAATTTTATTTTATTCAGTAGCTAATACTTTTTCAAGTTAGTTCCAATTTTTTTTTAGCAACTCAAATGTTGCTAAAAAAATACCATTTTATTTCTACTTCTAAAAAAATTCTGTTTCAGTGTTGATATTTACAAAACTTTTTACGTATTTTACTTGCCTTCAGACGTAGATTTCCTTTGATTTGTTGGATTTCCTTTACCCTAAAGTAATTTTACACGTTTGTAACTTTTCGCTTTGAATCTACCATAATCTTCTGCTTGGGCGAAGACGACATTCCGACTGAAAATAAAGAGGGGACTTGGGGTGCAGGCCGTTACTGTGAACAGTTTTCGCTTCTTAGAGGATTCCTTTAGCCAACTTAATGATGAAAAAACCTATCTAGAAACTGCTTTTCTCCCAATTTTAGCCGTACTTTCGGATTTCGGTCGCACTGTGCGACGCGGTATGGCTGAGAGCGATTCAGATGCCAATGGTCATCATACATTTAATCATATGCAATAATACATATAATTATATAAATAATTACGTATACAAGTGAAGGCTGCAATATACATATATACATACATATATGTATGTATTTTTAAATGCACTAACCAAAACAGCATTTAATAATAAGTGGTACAGTATGTTGCGGTCTGGTACCGATAGAACTCTCCATTTCCTTTAATTTGTATATTTTTAGATTAGCAATTTTTTTTCACTTTTAATAGTTTTGTTAGTGGTTTTAATAGCTGCAGGCTTTCTGCATTCTTAAACTTTACAATTCACCGCATTTCTATAATTCTGAAAGCGTTGCATGTTCTTGCTTTTATGTCAAACTAATTACCTCTCCGCTCAGCCTTGCAGTGATCGTGAATTCAAGTTAAATCCACAGGTACATATCAAAAAAATACGTAAACGCCATTTTTCTTTATTTTTTTTAATGCAGAAATTCTTACTCTTACTTAGCGCTGTAACCGCCTAGACGATTTTGGCCGAATCCAACAAAGCACGCCAGTCATTTTTCTTCTGTGTCTAACTGACACCAATAGGAAATACCAAGTGAAGCCAAGTCATTCCCCGTTTGGTCATTC
>NW_016164793.1:24661-30022 GCF_001687245.7 Rhagoletis zephyria | reverse complement strand
TAATGCATGAAAATCCTAACCTCAAAAAAATCACCCGTTAGTAATAATAGATTGGCGCTACACATATGTTAGTGTTTGGCCGAGCTTCTCTTCACAACAAAAACAACTATTATACTTTAAAAAACTTCAAATGTTAAACTTCTTCTCGATCACAGAATCAGTGATAACTCTCGTTGATTCTAGCGTCGCTTCTAGGATATAATCCTTTGCGTATTTGTGTTCAATTAGTAACTTCGAAATAGATGCAACTGAGAAAATCTGAAGATACTCTTCAAGATGTTCCGCCTTTTTTCCTCTTTTCAAAATGCATCGGGTTTAACGGGAAATTCTATATCTCCTTATGGCAGCCGAATATTGGTGAAAATACTGTTCAAAGATGGATGAGAGAACGTCTGCGGGTATACTATAAACTTTTAATTGAATATTCAAATACGCCAAACTGTACTAACCCGATATAATTATTATCAAAAAAAAATGTGCTGAGTAGCAGCTTTCTGCGAAATCGAAGGCAATGAAATCATCGGCAAGTTGGCAAGAAAATTTTGTTCAGCCATATTTGTAGAACCAGAAGCATTTTGTGGTTTCCGTTGGTTTTTTTGAGGTTTTAAATTTCTGAATGGGTTCGCTCAAAATATAGCTCGGACTGGAGGAGCGGTAGCAAGCCTTAGATAATCCGGATTCTTCGGTTATTCGTACGCCAATTTATTTCATCCAAAGTTTATTGGGATTTCAAAGAGGCATATTAGGATACAAGTAATATATTTATGCATGTGTGTAACGACCCGAAATAGTTCTTGAACATATTAGCAGGATCCTATTTCCAGTTAGACAAACATTTGGAAAACGCTTAACCTTTTGGAGTATAAAAATATATATATATTTTATAACATTGATTGCAATGAATTTCTTCGAGCTAACCTCTGGTAAATTTGGCTATAGAAATTAAACTTTCAACGACACAAAACTCGTTAACCTCACAAAAAATATTGTGTAATTATGCATTATGCCAGTCTAACACAACAAATGAGAATTTAAGATGTAGAACGTGTCGCGTTTACTTCTTAAACTTACGAAAAATTGCGAGAACAAGAAGAATAAAGCGTAGAGCAAAAATTACGAAAATGCTGTTAGACGGCAGTAAGTAAAGTGAGAAGTGTGGAAAAGTATATTTTTTTTTTGCAAACAGCGATATTGGTGCCACTGACTCATTCATGTTTAACTCGTAAACATTCATTTCATTATTGCTGGAGTACTTTCCATCATATTCGTTAACGCTGAGGCTGAGACTGAACTGCACTCAACCGTTATTCGCGTTCAATCACAGCTGAGTTGCATAGCTAAGGCACTTTACATAGCTGATGATGCGTTGGAATGCAATGTTGGATGTTGCACTCAACTCAAATGGCCGTATACTTAATATGTCGCACGTACATGTGTATGCAACATTGAAACGGATGTGGCAGTATCATTGGTTTTTGTTGATTTAGAATGCAGCGAAGTGGTCATTTCGAATTGTCAAAATCCATTTGCGTATACATATATGTACATATGTATATTTGGCATATTCTTGTTTGGCACATAATGTCGGACAATGGTTTCATATCTTGCCATGAATTTTCACATAAACCCTCGTGTGGCCTTCGGTGCAACAGATGTCGTTGACGTTGTGATTTATTAGTGCAGAGGTTTTAGGATTGAATTGGGGTAAAAAAATGTTTGTATAGTTAGAAGTAAGTATAAACCACCCTGCGCTCTTTTCAATGAAGCTTTGATGCTAGGGCTGAATATGAAAGTCAAGTGACTCATCGACGCCATCATATAGCATTTGTGACTTAAGTAGTTAACATTTTAGTGGGATCTCAGGTCATCAGGAAGCTTTTCTTTGGTTAGGGAGAGCATGAAGGATACCAGTATACGTAGGCCTACAAGTGGTGTTATTTGCTAAAACACATATGTACATATATCTTTCTCAGCCAGTTCGTGGAGTCAACAAATCTGAAAATTTGTGTTGTCTCAGGGCATTCACACCATAGCTAAGTACTACTCTTGGGCTCTTTCTTATTAAGACAGCTTCTGCAGGGTATTCCCACTTCGTTTGCGGAAAATTAACAAGCTTTTACGCAAAAAATTTCAAAGCACTAGAAACGGTCAACCAACTCATGAAACTATGTGCCAAATATAATAAAACTGCGTTTTTAGTTTTTCTCTCTGTCGTGAGGATTTTTTTAAAGGACTTTGAAATTGTAATGATTTTTTCAAAAAATTATTCAAGAAATTCTTTGCAATGTATAATAATAATATGGATACCAAATGAAAGAGAAAATCTGTAGAATTCTAAGAAAATTAATTTTTCGTTCACAAGGCCGTATAGGTGTAGCGGAAGTGCCGTTTTAATTCATTTTATTTTTTTAAGAAAATTAAATTATAAGTACAAAATTCTGGGATATGGCCGTTTATTAATTGGTCCTTAGCATATAATTTTTTCCAAAAAAAAAATTTCAAATTTTCAAGGCTATTCAAAACTTAAATTTTAAGATGGCATTTTCAACACCTATTCGTCTTTATGCAACAAATAATTTTATCTTATTTAATTCTGCACAATTTTCTCTTTTATTTGATGTCCATATTTTTATTCTAAATTGTACTGAATTCTTAATATAATTTTTTGAATAACAAAAAAATATGCTACAAAACGCAATTAAAAATTGTTTTCTGATGTGTTCAATATAATGGCAAAATCCAACGAAAGGGTTAAGTTATTCCACGTTTGCGCTTTTTATATCTGCACACACCTGCCAAAATGGTGTTAATTAAGCTCAGATCAATCACTCTTTTCTTATGACTGATGATGACAGAAAGCGAAAAGATTTTGTTTAACTTCGTTACAATGAACAGCACACACCTTTGACTCCCTTTTTACGAAGGGTTACTTAGATCTGTCCTAATGCTGAATGGATATAAAATCTTGAACCAGCTTTGAGACGTGTAGCAACTCTTAATGTCCGTAAGCAATTTAGCTAAGATGTACATAAAATGTATGTCGGTGAAAGTTACAACATTTTAGTCAATCCATCTTATCTATCTCGTGCGCTCTGTTTTAGTGTAAAGCAAAAAATTCTTTCGCTTTATTCGCGCTATCATCAGCAGCTCACATCACCGTTAACAACATTGACAACTCATTCACCCATATCTCCACACATATATTCTCCCCTATTTCTGTCACAGCCATTGTCACAAACAACGCTTTATACCAACTAACTAAGCGCGTCTACATGCACTCGCACATATCTACAGATAAATCAACGACAACGTGACTTGGGGCGCCATTGGGACGCGTAAAATAAAAATAAAAATAAACTTCAATACAAATTTTATTGTACAAAATATGTATGTATATATTTCACTTTTTTTCAGCTCCATTGCTGCCACCTCACGCAGAGCTTAGACGAGCGGTTAGCAGCTAACTACTACATGCTTACCAATTTGCACTAGCTGCTCGAAGGATTTATGTTTGTTTTCCTTTCACANTACATGCACTCGCACATATCTACAGATAAATCAACGACAACGTGACTTGGGGCGCCATTGGGACGCGTAAAATAAAAATAAAAATAAACTTCAATACAAATTTTATTGTACAAAATATGTATGTATATATTTCACTTTTTTTCAGCTCCATTGCTGCCACCTCACGCAGAGCTTAGACGAGCGGTTAGCAGCTAACTACTACATGCTTACCAATTTGCACTAGCTGCTCGAAGGATTTATGTTTGTTTTCCTTTCACAATGATTTTACTGTCGTTGTGGTTTTATATTTCGTTATATATGTACGTATGTATGTATGTATATGGGGCGTCCCATACCAAAATGGACGGGGTTCAAGCTTCATGCGTTTGATTTGTTTCAAATTTTTAGGGTTGATGCATAAACATAAATAATAAATAAATATGAAATTTGAGCTTGATTGAAACATTTTTAAAAACTTTATAGCACAAAAACAAAAACAAATCGATTTAATAGTTTTCCAAATATATCGAAAACAGGGCGATGAAAAAATTAAAAAAAAAAATCTCTAAGAAAATAAATATTTTTTAATTTTTTTTTTTAATTTTTCACATACATATTTTTTGATAAAAAAATTAGTTTTTGAAAATATGACGAAAATGAGAAAAATCACAATAGCAGCTCTGAGTAGTATGCAATATTTAAGCATGGTATTATTAGGTGCTCTCTACAATAATTTGAGTTATACCGATGTTGAGTAAAATGAGTACATTACAAATTTAAGAATTTTTTATTTTTTTTAGAATTTTCTTGAGTATGCAGTTTTTGTAGCCCATTCAATTTTAGTATATGTAATAAAGTGCAAGTTTTAAGCGATTGTAAAACTAGCGTTATTTTTTTTTAATTTTCTTTGAAAACGGTTTTGCGCGTTTTCTTCCATAAGAAAAAAGTGCTAAAAGCCGTCAGCATAAAAAAAATTAAAAATCAACGCAATTTTGCAGTAGCTTAAAGCCTGCACTTTATTATACTAAAATTTAATGGGCTACAAAACTGAATACTCAAAAAAACTGCATCTGAAAAAAATTCTTAAATTTGTAATGTACTCATTTTACTTGTTTACGAAACATTTTTGTTAGCCTATTTTTTCGTTTGAATACCTTTATGCTTTTTCATAGTTAGGGGATACTAAAAAAGTTTTTATTACCATTTCAACATGTTGCCTCTGACAAAATTCGAGCCAGGACCTTCTGAAAGTTAGCAAATAACAGCCGTTCTGTAAATTTGTCCACGATTGTTCAACTTGAATCAATTTTCTTCGTAATTAAGAAAAACCAAAATCTAAGATAGAACAAACAAAAAAATTATGTGTTGAATTTAACAGCATTCGAACCCGAACCTGCTAGAAGCTAACAAATAACAATAAGCATCTCTGCACGTTTAGCCAGAGCCAGACATACAAATTTGTGTTTCAAATGTTCAACTTGAATCACATTTCTAAATAATCAGTTTATTTATCATGAAAAAAACAATAACTTGGTTGAAAAAAAAAAAAACATTGTGCTTTTGGCTTAGTGCANCCGTCCGTCCGTCCGTCTGTGCACACGATAACTCGAGTAAAAATTGAGATATCTTAACGAAACTTGGTACGTGAACTTCTTTTGGGCGTGGGACGGATGGTATTGAAAATGGGCGAAATCGGATAATAACCACGCCTACCTCCCATATAACGGTAATTTTAAGAAATACGAAAACTGCGATATTTTAGTAACTACTGAAGATAATTCACTCATAAATTATACTTACAATGAGTTTCAGACGAAAAACATGAATATTATAAATTTTTGGAAAATGGGCGTA
>NW_016164793.1:0-24297 GCF_001687245.7 Rhagoletis zephyria | reverse complement strand
ATTTTTTAATTCTTCATTTCTTTTCTGCATTGTCTTGTTTTCAGCTCACGCCAATGCGTCTGTGTGCGTATGCAAGTTGCCTTTGCGTGACCTTTGATTGTGGATCGATGTTTGCTCTAAGCTCCAGTCGCTCAAGGATTTGTATACCAACAACAAAAATGAATAGCACCAAAGTAAGTAAATAAGAAAAAAAGTGATAGCTAAAGCGTACGCTACAAATTCTTCAATATATTCTATTTTTGGTTGCGAGTATTTACGGAAAGAACTGTTCGCTGAGCGAGTATGCCAACTCCTCACCTCAGTTATTTCGCTGCTCTAGTTATTTATTTTGCTTATTTTTGTTTTCTTATTTTCCTTTTTTTGTTATTAAAACGAGTCAATGGCCAACACTGATTGAAGTATATGAATGCTAAGGCTACCCCATCCCATCAGCACTTCAACCGCTCCAATACATCTGAGTTGTCAGTTTAATATCCATGTGACCCACATAAAAAAATGTATTACTGTAATTCTATTTACTTTATGAATTTGCGCTAAACTTTTCCAACAACTTTGTTGTTTTATTGCTTTTCTTGTCATTTTCCATCAGAACGCAACAGCGCATTTAACACGGCTCTCAAGCATATTTTTTAGTGTGATTGTGCCTAAAATTCGCACTAATCCCCATAAAATAATCTACGTAGCACTCATCGTCGTCGGCCCTCACCACCATCACACCATTGACAACAGCAATAAAATTGATGTCACGTTTTTATGACATTGTTGATGAGTTGTTATCTTTGATTTCATTTTGCATCGCACTTCAGCGCACGATTCTTTCTCGCCATGCCGCGCTGCCGTTACTCCCTTCCCATCCATTTGCACGACCACATTTTGTGACACTTCCTTCTACCTTTTTTTCTTGCTGCGAGTATCTAATATTAGAGATTTGCTTTTGCTGTTACTTTTCCCTCAAATTTAGTGTTCATTGCACACTTAGCTGCGGCGTGCTCATTTCATGTTTGTTTGTTTATTTAAGTTCTTGTGTTTTTCTCTTAAGAGCTTCTTTCAAGTGCAGCCATAAAATCTTTATGTCAACATTCCTCTCCATTTCACACACACTCAAGAGCATATAATACGCTTTAAAATATTAGCAAAAATGAGTGGAACTAATTTTGTTCGACATCTTTCATGTTCAAAATTTCAATTATTTATTTAATTAAGTTTATATGATACTTATATACATATGTATGCATATGGGTGTATATATGAAACATAAAATATGCATTATATGGCGAAAAAATTATCAATGAAGAATAGAGTAGTTCGTGTTTCACAGGGTTTTAGATATACATATGTATGTACAAGGAGTACCAGTTTCTAACGCTCCTCTTTTTTTAACGCACCGGAAGATTTTTTCATCTTCGTTTTAGTCTTTTAGTTGTTTTGGTCTCTGTCTTCGTATTCGTCTTAGGATCATAGGAGTAATCACTTTCCTATTAGTCTTCGTATTCCTCTTCGTAGTCGTCGACGAGTTATTCTTCGTATTTTTCTTCGTCGTCGTCTTCGTATACATATCCGTATTCGTCTTCGGATCGTATGGGTATTCACTTTCTAATTAGCCTTCATATTGCTCTTCGTAGTCGTCGTCGAATTATTCTTCGTATACATATTCATTCATCTTTGGATCGTATAAGGCTTAGTATTCGTCGTCGTATTCTTCTTGGTATTTTTCTTCTTCGTCCTCTTCGTATTCGTTGCAGGGCTGTCTTTTTATTTGCCTCCGAAATCTTATTCGTATACATCCTCATCTTTTTATTTGAATTCATCTTGATACGCGTATTTGTCTTCGGTTGGTCTTCGTGTTCGATTTTTCCTACGAAATCGTCTTCCTATTGCCCTTCGATTGGACTACGTATTCGTATTTCTCTCCATATTAATTTTCCTATATATCCTAATATGTATTATCGTATTTTTATTAGTCTTCGTATTCATATTTCTGTTCGTATACGCATTCGTATTTGTCTTGGGTTATTTTGTCTTTATTCATCTTCGTATTCGTATTGGTCTTCGTATTTGCCTTCGTATATCCGTTTTCCTACCCGCCTTGTGTTATTGTTCGTAATCGTGTTTGTCTTTGTTTTCGTATTCATACCCGTCTTCGTGAAAATTAAATTCCTTTGCATACTGCAGATCATTGAGGTTGGCCACTCTTACGTTATTTGGCACAGTTTTTATATAAAAATAACTCTTGCCACCTTACAATTCTTTAATAGACAAAAACTCTCACCTACAAAATTAATGTGTTAGGCTTTCAAGGACAAAGAAATATTTCATCGCAGTCGCTTTCCTTTGTTCGAGTTTTTTTTAATGTTTTTTTTTTGTTTAGGTATCTTCATTGCGTTTTGCTTGACAACATACGAAAATTACCCATAATCCCTGTAACTAATTGCCTGCATAAGTAGGTATCCACGTGTGTGTGTGTGTAACCTTATTCACCTCGACACAATCCATCATTTGATATCCTCCTGCAATTGCTTTGCAAATATTTTTGACAGCCACTCTTTAACCTGTTTCGCTTCATCTCACTTATTCTTAAGCGGTGCACAATGAGAATATTTAAGTAAATTTATCCTGAATAAAACGCGTGCATTTTTTATAAGAAACCTGAGTAGGCAATAAACGCCATATTATTAACGTAAATTCTAGAATGCGTACTTCGCTGCGCACATCTCTGGAAGCAAGGTTTACTTACTTAAGTATCCCCTCACCAGCAAGGTGACATCCCTTTCTACCAACAAAAAACTGACAGTGCAAATGAATAATTAACTTCACTTAAATAGCTTTACTTTGTTGTTGCGACACAAAAACCATTCAAGCTTTCGATCTGAAAAGTTTGGCAAGAAGATGGAGTTGTGTTGCTTGCGTTGTTGGCTACGTTTTAAATCCAAACAAAAAGCAAATAAAAACATTCTCGAGATAAATAAATCATTCTGTTCGACTCAAGGTGACTTCTTATTGCGCTTTACCTGTAAGATATCTCGCTTTTCTCTAAACGCTTTTTGTTAACTCAATGCTTTTATGAGTTTTTTTGCAGTCTTTGTCAAAATGCTTTACTTTCGTTTCACATTTTCTTGCTTTGTTGTTTTGCATTATTTGGTGTTCGCTCACCTGCTGAGTTTGAAAAGACTTACATCGTTATGTGTGTATGAATGTATGTAGGTTCGAAAAGCAGGCGCCAATGCCAGTGACAAGTCTACATACACACTTACACGCAAACGAGCTTCCAAGGCTAGCAAGTCTCTGACGATTCTAAGATCAGAATATCACCTTTCACTGGGTGAAAAATTATGCCCAAAAAAAAAAAAAAGATTCTACAATTTTTGTGCAAAAACAAAAAATATTAAAAGCTTGCATTACTTAAGATGACATGGCATGGCGCACTTCGGCGCGTCGTAACACCATATCAGCGCACATTTTTCTTCAGCTTTTCGTTTATTCAATGACTTTCATGTTTTTTCCAAGTATTCCTCCCACATAATTTTTTTTCGGATTTTTAAAGACATCGGCTTAGTTGTGATTTAGGAGGCACGCATACGAGCTAAGTCGAAAATGTAAATTTTTTATGTTTTCCCAAATAAAAGTGGGCTGCAAAAAGATTTTAAGGAAAGCACTGAAGTACATACATACACGTACTACAATTAAGTCTTCGTCTTCGTCTTTCTCCAAACAAATAGCTGTGGTAAAAGGGGTCCGAAACGGTATTAAGCCATACCACCACTTGGGTTCCTAATGAACTGTGCCCAGGCAGGACACAGGTGAGAACTGACGAATTTGACGATTTACCAAGCCGCTAAAACTGCTCTATGCACACACGCCCGACTTCATACCTCTCAGAAGAACTTTGCATCATCGCATGTCGGAGTTTTTGTGCAGTACTCCCTGACCACGGGCTTCCCCGGAAACGTCAATGTCCTCCGTGTCTGGAGTGACAATCTCAGAGATGCATGTCAGTTCATCGAGAATGAAGTTTTTCATATTGTCTCCACAGTCTATCACTCAAATCAGCTTAATTTGAAGATAAACCGCTGCAGAAATCTTGTATTCTTTCGAGAGTTCTTTACAGAACACATCTGCCGCAACTTTGCGGTTCGACTTCGACCCATCCGTGAAAAAATTATTTGGAATTATATTTAAGTGACTGCTACTCTCGTTCGGCGCCAGCCTTATCTTCAGGTATGAAATCGAAGTTTCCACAGATTACCGACTACGCCGGATTGAAGTATCTAAATATCAACATCTGTTTTGAGTTGTCACCCACCAGACCACAAAAAATGTTCACTGTTGCGCCCTCTGCTGAAAGTTTAAAGAAATAGATAAGTGCAAGAATGAATTCCTTATACAATAGTTAAGCACTTCTTTACGACGCTATGGCGAAATGCTAAGAAAACTATTTTCGTAATTTGGCAAACTCCAAATTGATTTTAGACCAATACTTTCATCGGCAAATTTGCTTGAAATTACACACAAAATCCTGCTATACGCTCATAGTCGAAAAAATCTCCCATACAAATTGACCCGACCTAATGTACATTTATTAAAATTTAATAATCTCATTTACACTTCGTTTTATTTATTTACACAAATGATTCATTATCCATTTGTTTGCTCTCAAAGTCTTCTGCATCTGTTGCCTTCCAGTCGACAGCAATGCCTTGGACAAACAACAGCTCGATAAACACGCGTCGCGGTATAGCAGTTCAAAGGCGGGATTTCACCGCTTTGGCGACAGCGTAATTCGCAAATACGTTGGCCGGGCTTTGTGAGGCGTATTTGTATAAGACAGGCTAAAATAGGAAATTATGTAGAAATTTATATGTGCTAATAAATACATTTAAGCTGAAAACATGTGTCAATACAAATAAAATTAATAGAATTTGTTTTTCTTTTTTATGAGAAGCGTATTTTCTTTTACGCTGACATTTTCTTCTTCTTCTTATTTGACACTAAAATAAAAAAACCTTCGCCAATTGCCTTCTTCTTACGCAAAGTTGCTCTACATGCGCAATCTAATCCTTCTTCGTGGTCGATGTTACCTTAGGAGCACTCGATATAACTGGGATACGGCGGCAGTCATATCGACTTTAAAATACTACTCTTGGCAAGATTTGTTATTTGGTCATCCAGGCTGGCTTCATATAAATGTATTATTGCTATTGGTTTCCAACTACAAATCATAATTAACGAATTGTTTAAACCCTCGTTTATTCTGTAATAGCTCGGGTAGAGGCCGGCAATTGTATTCAACGTCATAATGCACAACCGTTTGAGTTGAGCGTGGCTGCCAATTTTTAACAGAAGGTCGTGTAGACAGCTTCTTCTCGATTTACTGTAATCTAGAGTGTTTTCTTGGTTTTAAGGCTATGTGAAAATTACTAATGTGTGAACGACTCAACATACTTACATAGCCTTCACAGTGCAGTGCGCCTTCATACATCGAAATACATTGCAGAAATTAGGCCTGAAATCGTTTAACCTAACACTTTTCAAAAGATTTTCAACCACATTCATGCCTGCTAAAATCTTAAGCCCATCACTTTTGTCATATCTTTACTCCTCTTCATTCATTGAGTTCGTTCTTAAGACTGATCTTAACACTGTTCAATAAATAACTCAAGTGTACTCTTCAAATCTCGAGTACCCTTTGCAACAAAATCAGCCCTGTTGAAGGATCTTTGCTACATCAAATAAACTTTAAATGTACTCCAAATTTTTAAAAAAAAATATTTTCATAAAAAAATATTTCTTTTTATTTCTTCAAATACAATTTTTGGTGAAGATTTTGTATGTTTTGGTGCATTTTGGAACGATTGTTCGTCAGCTCATGTGGAATTTGGCTGCGAACCCAAACCGGTTTCGGCAAATTTTCAGTGTCATTTTCGTACTGCCTGATTCATGTTCTTCCAACTTTTATCCAACACCAACAAATTTATGTTTTCTGACCATCCTTAACTCTCCATGCTATCCTTGCCTCTTCAATTTAATACAACCATTACTTTCACGACAACAACCAGGTGGACATGTCAGCACTTGAAGATCTTTAAATGGCCGAATGCAAGTGGCTGGTCGTGGTGGGCAATTACGAATACAATAACGCTGGCGAGAACGAATGACCACCATCGAATGTCGACACCGCTGTGCTGTATGCCGGAGTAATGTTAAATTTAGCATACATATGTATGTGTATATCGTCAGTGATACTGTAAAAGCTCTATGTCAATTATTACCTCTGTATCTGATCACTTCTATTAATCGGGCATCTTCAGCAGCCAAAAGCACATAGTTTTGTCATTAGGTTATGGGTGTATAAGGATTTGCAAATGCATTCTGGTGCAGCTAATAGACCATCAAAATGCTAAGGGTATTATTTGCATAGACCGTTTTGCAGTATCACCGACGATTTGTAGTTAAAATAGTAGATATCAAGTTAATACTTAACTAACTTAGTTACAGAAACCTTTCTCACCTTGAATTATAGCAACTGTCAATAAAAGTAGCACAATAGTCAAGTGAAGAAGTTTCGCCATGATCTTAACTGAGTGTAACTGCTGTTTTAAATAATATATAAATTCTGAATTTCGGTGAGTAGTAACTTAGCCATTTATACTTAAAAAATATAGGCGGAAGTAAGGCATATGCGAAATAGCGATCAACTTTTTATCGGCTTCCTTATTAAATATGAATAAAGCTTTCACTTAAACTCTTTCAATCATGTCATTTTTATGGTAATGCTATTATTAAGACGCTTGCAATAAACATTTTTTTATTGGGCATAGCGAGTATCCATTTTCGTGTAATAAACACCACACAAATTTAAGTAAACTATAGACATTTCTATATTTTTTGTAAAATTGAGTTTTAAATGAAGTATTGAATCCGAAAGTTTCGGAGTACTACAAAAAAATCACGAAAATTACCAAAAAAAATCCGTAAATGGGTGCACTACGATTCTGCACGACAGAAACGCTAGACGTTATCCTCAACCTTATCCTTAACGAACTTCGCCTGAAATCAGTCGCAGCAAAATCGACGATCAGACTCAGAGAGGAAGGTTTAGACACTTCAAGCCTGGATTGGTCATTAACGAAATTTGATTGGTTAGGACGTCCGACTACATGGTAACCAGTCGTGGCTTCAAATGTAGCGCCAAGTGCGAAGAGAATGGTGAAGTAATCAAGTTTCCCATAAATGTATAATATACATACATACATACATATACTACATATCGATGGCTGAGTGGAAGATCGACCTATCCCGACAGTCAGTTCGAAAACGCCCTATCTCAGACAATTTTTCAACAACGCCCTACTTGTGAATTCGATTGAGAAATGCCCTATCTCAGCTTATTTTCAATGTATTTTCATTTGAAATATGCCGTTTTTGAACCGAATTATGAAATAGGGCGTTATTCAACCAAATTCTGAGATAGGGTGTTTTTCAATAAAATTCTGAAGTAGGGCGTTTTTTGAAAAGTTTCCTGAGATAGGGCGTTTTCGAACTGGCTGTCGACATAGGTCGATCTTCCACTCAGCCATCGATATATACATTGTATATACTTTTGCACAGAAAGAAAATTTTTATGTTTTTTTTTATTCACATTTTTTAAGATCTGTATTTCAATTAAAAAAAAGTTAAGTTATGTGCATAGAGTGTTAATCCTAACATTGCTCATTTCTCTTCACTATGGCCGCCTGCCATGAGCAATACAATTCCTGCCCGAGCGACAGCAGCCAGGTGAACATGATTCCACTACGATATTTCGAATCGCCGTAAGGCAGGCCGAAGGCCTTGGCGGACAATTGATGACACAAAAACGTTGACCAGGGCGCAGAGGTATTTTCACGGTCCGACAGCCTTGAGCTGCATGAAATAAAATTGCGCATTGAAAAGAATAACACTCGTATTTTCTAATGTAAAAGTTCCAAGATTTTCCTTACCTTGAACACATGCTGCTCCGAATAAGAGTAGAACTACCGTTATGTGAAAAATTTTAGTCATTTTCTTCAATAGGTTCAAGAGTTGCTGATTGGGAAATTAATTCTGAATTCAATTCGTTCAAGTCAGCCTATTTACACACATGTATTTACTTATAAATTGATAATGTAGAAATTAATATGGAGAAAAGAGTACACACTCGTATACATATATATGTACATACAAAATATATGTATAATGCTCATTTATATGCAACTCTTTTTTATCTTTATAATTGTTGTCTTTTTATGTGATGAACAGTATGCCACGCATTGTCAGCGTTGCGCCAAAATCTCTTCCTGGTTCATAAACTTCAGTTCAATAATACGATCACCTCTTTGAAAAAATTGCTTATACAAACCCGCAATGCCTTTTATATACGTACATATATGTATATATATACTAGCAGAAACGGCGAACTTCGCCCCGCCCAAAATAATTTTATTTTTTTTTTGGTATTTGTTACAACGTTTATCCTCCATTGTCGTCTTAAATAACCGAACGAAAGCGTTATGTCCGTGAAGAATTTCTTGCGGCAACAATAATCCGGTTCGATGGTGAATCGTCCTGCAAACTATATAGTACAAGTGATGGAAATTTCAAAATGGGAGAAATCCAATATATTAGATATACTTATTTCAAACGAAATACCATAAATGTCTTACAATTGAATTTGTAGGCATTCATAAAGAATTGACTTTATTTTGGTTAGCTGCCTTAAAGCTAGGACCGCAATGGTTATGGTGGTAGACTTAACGGTGGTAATTTTATTTTGATTCCTGCTGTTTCCGAACGACTTCAGTTGACAATTTTTAGCAACAACTCGACTCCAGCGCCAATAGTACTGCCCCTACCGTTACCAATATACATCTCGATTATGAGGCAAATCGGACCATAAGTACGATTTTTTAGAATAGATCGGTCCCTGGTCCACTTACCGGAAAAAATGATCCTATACGCTAATCTAGGCAAAAACCTACCTACATACTAAATTTTAAATCGGACCATAAACAAGATCTTTTCGAATAGATCGGTTCCTGCTCCACTTACCTAAAAAAAAAAATCCTATACGCTAATGTGAGCAAAAAGCTACCTAAGTACCAAATTTTAAGCAAATCGGTCAATAATAATATTTTTTCGTATAGATCGGTCCCTGGTCCACCTACCGGAAAAAAGTAAGTGACTGTTTTTCGGCCTGTGACATGGTGGTTGCTAAAGCTATTTACGTACAAAGTTTCATGAAAATCGGACCAGCCGTTCGCGAGATTACCTGTTACAAAAAAAGGAACTTCTCTTTATATAATTAGTATAGACACAGATATATACGTATATATTCTGTTTTGTCAGAACTATACAAACAATCTGCATTATGTTTTACAAATAAAATAAAAATCGGAACATTTATGTAACCATTAGATGGCTTTATAATAATTTGTCCTATTTAAATCATTCTGTTTTTGTTATATTTTTGGTTATGTGGAGAAGGTTCGTGGAAAAAAAAATCACCGTCTCTTTGTACTGGAATCGAGTTATTACAAAAAATCTTGTATTTGTCAATGTTATTGTGGCTTATTAAAATTAAAATAAATTATTAAAAATCTTATTTATAGTCCGATTAGGTTCATACATTTGTAAAAAATTTATCCACCAAATGGCGCTAGGTTCGATTCATTACTGAACTGTATTTTAGGGGAAAACCCGGAGCTTTGCGTAAATAAATATCCACTACATATCTTCAAAATATTTAAAAGATTTCGGATTTCCTGTACACCTGGGTACTAAAAACGATGGCAGAACTGACGAATTTGCCGGAAAATGTAAGACTCCAGCCAGAAAAATACACGGTAGGTAAATATATCAATGGGCCCTTTGAAAAATATTTTAGGAGCACACAGCTCAATAAGCCAATGAACGAGGGAAAACCCGCTATGATTCTTGGCCCTCCTTTGGCGGAAAACACGCATCTTAGGTAACGCTATAAGGCCTTTTGCGCACAACTGCCTAACTTGTTTAAAGCCCGGTTATGCAAGAACTAGACTTGACTGGACTTGAAAATGTTATATATGGCAAAGGAGCAGCGCTTCACTTCACTTGGAGAACTATAGATTTTTTATTTCTAGGTAATAAGTTTCTAAGTATTTGTCTCACAAAACATCGCCTTTTCCATATGTACAAATTATAACAGGTTTAGTAATTAGAGCGAGAATAAAGATTTAACACTATTGGGGTATTCACAACGGTGTCGTAAGTGTCGTATTGTTGTATGTTGCAAACTTTAAACGCCTAAAAAATATATAAAAGGGGTCCGTAAAGTACTATCAAAGTCATATTATGAATTTTTGTGGTGTTAAATAATAGTTGGTTGTCGTTTCAAGTTCTCTAAGCATTTATTTAAGCTTTTAAAGTTTACGACATACAACAATACGACACTTACGACACCTTTGTGAATCCCTCATATGTTTCTTATTTGAAAATTTGCCCTTAAAAATTTTTAAAAGATAGCCAAATGTCAGGAAAATTAATTGAGAAAGCTGTTTCATTACTTCAACTGTTTATACTTTCACCATGGCCTTTTTCCACCATAAGGCTGATAGCATGTCCATGCAAAGACTAGGCTTATGTAAGCACGAAAAGTGATGTGCCGTCTCGTCCTTTTAATGAAGAAAGAGCAAGTGAGGTGGTCAAGTACTTGAATTAGGAAAAGTGGCAAGTTCGCAACCCCACGAGCTGTCTTCTTAAATTAAGTACAACTTGAACCTATCCCATCTACAGCCCGGTTTGTGTTCCAATAATCATAGAGTGAAATATAAACTCATATTCTCACTATAACTAATACGATGACTCAGAAAGGAAGTGCAATAACGCGTTGGGGATCATGAAAACCTTGGCCAGAGCCCATTCTGTCTAATTTGTCAGATGTCTCTACCCCAGCTTTCCATGTATGACCCGGAATCCTGGGAAAAACAAAACAGAGATGGGATCGAATAAGTATCTGGGATTAGCCTTGGCTAGTAAATGGCAAAATCACGCTATATATATACCTGAAAAGGAGGTAAAGTATTTGGGGTATTCCACCTGGTACATTGCTGAAATACAGCAATAGTCAGACAGATACTACTGTATTTTAATGCGGTGCTGAAATATGTACATAAATGAAAAGTCTTCGTACCTCGCTCCAATATTGTAAGTTCGGGAACGATGAGAACCACTTCAATGGCTGCTCTAGCAAAAAATCACAGTCTCCTACTGGCGAAGAATTTCGCTGCTAAATCTGTGGGCAGATTGGCACTCATTGGGTAATCCAACTATAGAACCTTCAAGTTTAGATCCATTGGGAAAAGGAGCGCTGTCAGTGCGGATTATATGAACTGAACATTAGGCGGCCGGTGAGGATGCCTGATCACTGCCTTATATTTCAGGCGGGTGTTTTACTACGAGAAAAGGCGCAGAGCTAACCTACACGAAAACAAGAAGTAATGCCGAAGTAATCTTCGGACAGACAGCCCATACATCCAATATAGGACTAGGACTAGGCGACGAGACTTACGTTTTAGCGGTCTTTTCACAGTCATGTCCAGTAAGGACAGAAATTGTATGCCATCAATTGTCGTGGCAATGTTTATCAAAAACTAAGAGCCTAAATACCTCACGAAATTCCTTGTTTGGCAGGCAATTTGCAGTTGTGCCCAAAGGACCAGCTTTTTCGTGACAATAATATATTTCCAAAGTGATGGCTTCCATTTTTCCGAAAGCTGGAATTGTCGTAAGTGTTGTGGTCTTGACTTCGTCTTCTCTCCTTATGTTCTGCATTTCGAAAGTGGAGTGGAAATTGCTACTAAAATTTCCACAAAGAATTCATATCCTATGTGATGTCTACTTTAACTCATCGGAATCAGACTCCACCGGGTATCGCTAGGAAACAACCATTCTATGTGTGACTTAATGCCGGCTAGATCAATCCTAACCTAATCTTTAATTTATCTAAATGATTTAGGAGAAGCGCTAGATGAGGTTAAGTTAGAGTGATCTTGCCGGCGCGCCGTAGAGCGACACATAGGTTTTAGGCATTAAAGTAGGCATTACAAAAGATGTCAACGCTTTTTGGAAATTTCAGTAATAATTTCAGCTCTACTCTTGAGAATTGATAAGCTCTCATCGTACGTGACATCGGCGTAGAAGATGTTCTACCGAATGATATATTTAGGTGTTATCGATGCTCCTCGCACTCTAGATATTGTCTATTAAAATGAGACAGCTACTATTATGAAACTGTAGTGGGTACAGAAGGAAATGTTAAAAAAAAAATAAAATCTTCCAAGGCGTTTTCTTCACATCATTATATCCAGCCCTAACCGTCAAAAAGATGTAAGCGCCATTTTTTCAAAATTTAATTTTTGATGCGGAAATACATCTAGATGCTGGGAGCATTTCTGCATGAAAATGAAAATTTTGAAAAAAGAAAATCGCTTTCATCTCTTTGGCTGTTGGGGCTTGATATGTATTTCAGAAAAAATCAACAATTTTCACAGCACGGTTTCTTAAATAAATAAACAACTTTTTTATTAATTCGTTACAATTTTGGGCAATAAAACAAATATTTTTGCTCTTATAATTTCATCCTTTAACTTTACTCTCCTCACTATCCCCGCCGTTTGATGGGAATGCAGATTCTTCCTGAGCGACAGCATCCAACCGGACATGGGCGTATTTGTGTAATTCGACTAGCAGTGAAACATTGATCCTTCTGCGGTCGACAAATAGGTATACAGAAACGATTACCAGGACGCAGGAATACCAGTGTCTTTGAATTGCAATTTTGAGCTGAAATAAAATGGTAAAATGAGAAAATAACAAAACTTTTCATGATTTAAGTAGCCAGCTTACCCTGAATTAATGCAACTGCCAATAGTACAAAAATTACAGTTATATGAAAATATTTGGCCATCTTCTTAGCTAGTTGAAATCGATGTTACTAATCGGAAACCAAGTTTTGAATTGAGTTGCTGTTTACGAGCGCTTTATATATATTAACATTTAGTGACGTACGAAAGATTGCGAACAACAGATGGGTTTCTTTCTTTTTGTTGGTGCCTTTCTTCATTTATCTCTTTATCTTACTGTACAAATACATTGTCAACGGCAAATGAAAAGATTGTTATTGTTTTTCATAAAAGAATTCTGTAAAACTTCCTGGTTCAAAAACTTTGGTTTTTAACAACAACAAAAAACGTAAATAGTGCGCCATCTTTCACATCTAACCCTTTATAAATTGGCAAGCTCGTGCAGCGAGTTCAGATCTAGCGAAGAATGAAGCTTTCATTTCTTATATGAAGAACTATAAAATCAAGTGCATTTAGGTAGATAAAATGTTAGTTAAAAAATAAAAAACAGCTTAAACCAACTTTTAAACAAACTGTCCAATTGCATTTCCCCTTTGCCTAAATTTAGACCTATACGGAAGTTATTCTATTTTTATGGGGTAACCTATATTTAGACAGAGCTTCGTCTGCCTCGGGACACTCGAACCACAATAGCCCATTCTCGCTCTGGCTATTGCAGCAGGCTAAACTCGTACCTGAGCAGAGTAAGCGCAGATGTGCCAAACGAGTGCCCGGCAAGCCAAGAAACACCCTATGACTCGAGACATCTCTTTGCAAGCCCACTGAACCCCACTCTACGAACGCCTCTGTCCTTATGGACAAACCCTATCGAATATGCACGCTTCCTAGGTCTTCCGTTAGTAAAGCTTGACGATAACGATTGAGGGACTGACCCAACAACAACAACAACAAGAGCAGTGCCCCACCAAGGCCTGGTGCAACAAAAATGCAACCACGCACATTAGCGTGAAAAAGAACAATTATGGAAAATTTAACTTATCAAAAATTATACAAAAAAAAAAACAAGTTTTTTTTTAATTAAAATTTTAATTAATTAGAAAATAAAGAGAAAACGTTCAATACAAATTAACTTTAAATAAATAAGGGCAGAATAAACCAGAAGAAAAAATACATATAGATATTTTTGATATTATTAGAGTATAAGTAATAGTGTTTAAGAATGGCTAAGAACCAGAAGTAAATATGAGGGGAAAAAAGAAAAAAGAATAAAAAATAATAAAATTTAATTTAATTTCGCTAAAGCAAGTGAAATAAAATTCATTAAATAAAATTTAATCTTTTTAAATTAAATTAAAATAACTAAACTATACTACAACCTAATAAAGATCTAAATAAACATAAAGCGAAATAAGTTTAAATAATGGAAAACAAAAGCAAATAAAATTTAAATTAAACGGGAAAAAGGAATAGATGTGAATTAAATAAATTTTAGAAATTATGATAGCATCAAATAAACTGGAATAATTTAAATAAAATTTAAAGAACCAAATTTGAAATAAATCGATAATTACAAATTTTAAGTAAAATAAATCAGAAACAACAAATACAATAACCTAGTATAAATTAAAAGAAACAATTTCAAATATAAGCTTAATTAAAATTCAACTAAAATAATTTTTATAATTATTTGGGCCAAATTCTTATTTGTTATGTTTGCTGGGTTGGAGCTGCTTCGGCCGATAGAGTTAAAAAATATTTTTAATAATTTTTAATAAATAAACGCCAAGAAAATTTTAACAAAAGAATGGCAACAACATAATATAGTGAAATAACTTAATAAAATTGTAAATAATAAAAGAAAATCTTGATATTAGAAACCGAGAACAAAACATTTTAAAAACAAAAAGAGAAAAGAAAATCACTGAAAGATAGACGTTCCCTTTTAGTTGATAGGCTTATATATAAATACGTAAGAACTTAGGTAAAGGACATGATGAAGTGTAAACAAAACTTTGTTAAAAATCGGAATGCTGGTCCTTATTATTTAGGAAGGCACACTTAAAACTATTATTAACGGATTAGGGTGCGGCGATAATTATGGCTGAGGGTAGGTCAGCACCAGGAGCCACACTTCCACCAATGAGCCCCAAACTATATTCGGCCTTAGTTCTTTTGCTGTTTATTTAGTTTTTAGTTTGGATCTTTTTATTTTATTTTATTTTTATTTAACGTTCTTTTCCAGCTTTTTTTTGTAACTCTTTTTTTAATTTTTTAATTTGTGTCCGTCCGTTGCTTCCAACCATGCCGGAAGCTAAAGATGTTTGCTATGGCGCAGGGAACAGTGGCGAATGAAAAAAACCCAGCCCTGCCGACATGACTAGCCGCGATACACCCCGAGTGTCAAGCCGTCTGCATTCACTACTGCTCTCACCCTATGCGTTCCACAACACCAGGTTCCAAATGATGATTTGGGTCAACCATATTTGCCATCCGTCTTACGGGATTTAGTTTGAAGAAACTCACAACCGACACTGCAATTTAAAAATACGCAAAAAATTAATTATCGTTCAAACATTTACTTTATTAATTGCCAAATCACATATCTAAATTATAAAAAAAAAATCACAATTTCACAATCAACTTCCTTTTTGTAAGTTTTCACAAATTTTCAACAGCATTCCATTTAGCTCTGCAGTCTCTAGCCAATTCTTATAGCTTGCATGCATGTGCCGACAGACGTTCGGCAACAGAGAGGTGGACATAAGCTTACAGTTCTGGGGTAATTTGCTCCAAGGCAATTGGTTCCTGGCTGCAACGGCGCACATTTACGCTCACAAGCGGGCTCGTTGCGTCCCAAAACTCTGTCCACTGCTCTACAGTCCACTGATTGCGCTGGTGAGAAAATAATTTATTTTGGTCAATTGCATGCACAGGATATAAGATTAGTTAATCATTTTACCTTTTGCAACAGTGAATATTAGCGAAGTAAAAATTAAAACAGCGTAAAAATATTTCAACATTTTGAACTGCTCGATTTCTGAATGTTTCGAACTCTCAACTACTTAGTTCGTGTCTGGAGGTGTCTGATAAAATATCTGCTTTTGTAAAGATATAAGTACATTTCATATTTACATACTACAATGTAGTGCTATGGTATTTAATGAAAAGGTATGTGAAAAAAATTGGGTCACATATCACATTTTTTTTATTCGATTTTGAATTTTTAACTTTCATAATAGTATACAGGTGGCTATGCTGCTTTCCTTTATACATCGAATAAATATTGAATATGGGGCATTCCACGCCTAATCGGACACCATTTGGCTTTTGCATCTCCGATTTTTTTTTGTCATAATTGTTTCTGTTATAGTAGTTACGGTGACCATTCGTATCGCTTCTTAGGTTTACCGTTAGTAAAGCTTGACGACAACGATTGAGGGAATGACCGGCCTGGGCGGGGTTGTTGTAGCCGCTACAACAACAACAACAACAGCAGTGCCCCACCAAGACCTGGTGCAACCAAAATGCAAACACGCACATTAGCGTGAAAAAGAAAAATTATAGAAAGTTTAACTTGTCAAAAATTTAAAAAGAAAACAAGAGGATTTTTTTATTAAAATTTGAACTTATTTATTAAAAAAGAAAGAGAAAAATCTCAATATTAACTAACTTTAAATAAATAAGGGCAGAATAAACTAGAGAAAAAAAACATATATATATATATCTTTTTGACATTTTTAGATTATAAATAATAGTGTTTAAGAATGGCAAAGAACCAGAAGTAAATATAAGGGGAAAAAAGAAAAAAGAATAAAAAATAAATAAAATTTAATTTAATTTAGTTAAAACAAGTGAAATAAAATTCATTAACAAAAATTTAATCTTTTTAAATTAAATTAAAATAACTAAACTAAACTACAACCTAATAAAGATCTAAATAAACATAACGCGAAATAAATTTAAATAAAGGAGAACAGAAGTAAATAAAATTTAAATTAAACGGGAAAAATGAATTTATGTGAAAATCACATACTGAAAGAAGTCAACCTATTAAATACCTAATTTTCTTTTATAGACTTACCTTATGTACTTACCATTCATCTTGTGTACTTAAAATTAAGCTGAACACTTACTTTAGTGACGACGTTGTATACTTACCTACGATTAATTACTTATTATTTCCCAAGACTTAAGACAATACCACTGCCTACATACATTAGCTGCGTCCAGATAGACGTTCCCTTTTAGTTGACAGGCAGGTAGGTAAAAAGGACATGATGAAGTGTAAACAAAACTTTGTTAAAAATCGGAATGCTGGTCCTTATTATTTAGGAAGGCACACTTAAAACTATTATTAACGGATTAGGGTGCGGCGATGACTATGGCTGAGGGTGGGTCAGCACCAGGAGCCACACTTCCACCAATGAGCCCCAAACTATATTCGGCCTTAGTTCTTTTGCTGTTTGTTTAGTTTTTAGTTTGGATCTTTTTATTTTAATTAATTTGTATTTAACGTTATTTTCGCCTTACGGGATTTAGTTTGAAGAAACCCACAACCGACACTGCAATTTAAAAATACGCAAAAAATCAATTTTCGTTCAAACATTTACTTTATTAATTGCCAAAATTTAGCTATGCAAATCACATATCTAAATTATACAAAAAAAAAGTCACAATTTCACAATCAACTTCCTTTTTGTAATTTTTCACAAATTTTCAACAGCATTCCATTTAGCTCTGCAGTCTCTAGCCAATTCTTATAGCTTGCATGCATCCGCTATCCGTTCGGCAACAGAGAGGTGGACAAAAGCGTTGAGCTGTGGGGAAAAAAGCTGTAATGCAATTGTTTGCTGGCTCCCTCGGCGCACAATTACGCTCACAAGCGGTTTCCCCCCTTCCCATAAGTCTTAGCACTGGCGTACAGTCCACTGATTGCGCTGGTGAGAAAATAATTTATTTTGGTCAATTGCATGCACAGGATATAAGATTAGTTAATCATTTTACCTTTTGCAACACTGAATATTAGGGAAGTAAAAATTAAAACAGCGTAAAAATATTTCAACATTTTGAACTGCTCGATTTCTGAATGTTTCGAACTCTCAACTACGTACTTAGTTCGTGTCTGGAGGTGTCTGATAAAATATCTGCTTTTGTAAAGATATAGGTACATTTCATATTTACATACTACAATGTAGTGCTATGGTATTTAATGAAAAGGTATGTGAAAAAAATTGGGTCACATATTACATTTTTTTTTTATTCGATTTTGAATTTTTAACTTTCATATAGCTATACTTCTTTCCATTATACATCGAATAAATATTGAATATGGAGCATTCCACGCCTAATCGGACACAATTTGGCTTTTGCATCTCCGATTTTTTTTTTCATAATTGTTTCTGTTATAGTAGTTACGGTGACCATTCGTATCGATTTTGCGGGACAGTACCGATTTTGAGAAAATTGTCCCGCTGAGTATACGTCCCGATTTTTCGTATTTGTACCAATTAAATCCCGATTTTCAGTGTTTTATTTTTTAACTTAACAAGAGTCTTCCTGTACTGTGGCCCAAAAACAATTTTTCTTACAAACGGGAAAGCACTTTCGTTATCACAATTATAATTTTTTGTTAAGGTTGTTTTTTTTTAATGAAACGATTCTAACTTGAATTTAGTGAAATTATAGAAAAAATATAAGCTGTTGACACAATGGCGCGAAACTATAAATAGGGAAGAGACATTTTAGCATTCCTTGGCCATTCCCTTTTGATTATTAAATGTTTATTATTTTTTTATGAAAGTGTACCTCGTTATATAACAAAATTCCTTTTAAATCAAACCTTGTACAAAAATTATCGAAATTCGACAACGTTTTATCAAAATGTTGAGCTTTTTAAATATATTTCTTCGCAACTTTCCGAGTATGCAGTTTTTGTAGCCCATTCAATTCTAGTGAAACGAAGTGCAAACTTGGTAAATTTTTTGGTGGAAGGTGTTGGCCATTTTCCCCAAAAAAAAAAATTGTCGAACAAACTTTGTATGGAAGAAAATGCGCGAACAAAAAATTGCCAAAAATCAACGGTACGCCAAAGCTACTTCACACTTGCACTTTGTTTTACTAAAATTTGGTTGGCTACAAAATTGCATGCTCAAAAAAGTTCTAAAAATCTGGTTAAAAAGTTAAATATTTTGATCAAAAATTCGTCGAATTTTTGTAAATGTTCTACAAAGTTTGAACTCTTGATTTTCTGGTATTTTTAGATATTAGTAAGCTATTTATATTTTCATCAAAAGGTCATACAAATTTTTGTAAACATAGAAAAGTAGCCAAAACTTGCAAAAATATCTTATCCCTATTTATATCCTCGCCACCATATATATTGTGCGTATATATTTTTGAGATCACTATTCAAGTTCTTTCCCTTTGTTTTGTCTTAAATATTTTAAATAAAACTGTATTAAAAGATGTTATGTCTTTTTACTCTAAAAACAAAATTGTATGTTCGGATTTGATGCTTTAGAAGTGTATCGATTTTGGTCCACAGAAATTTAATATAAATATGGTTTTGAAAATTTTCTAGATTTAAGAAATGTTTCGAAAGTATTTGAAAAATGATAAAATAGAAAAAAGTCCTAATTGGTCCATTTTCCTCAAAGTTATAGGCATTTGAAAAAAGGGAAGGTTTTTTTTTTAATGGATATCTCGAAAATGGCTGGACAAAAAAAATTTAAAAAAAATCAGCGAGGCCTCTTTCGATCGGTACTACATATAACAGAAAAATTTGGCGTGGAATGCCCCATATATATTTAAAAAAAAATAAGTAAAATTTTATTATATTTTATAAAAATAGGTATTGTCATTGAAAATACTCCTCAAAGCAGGGACTGTTCCGAGCAAAAACCCAAAAAACCACGAACCATTAAAATTTAGGTCGGAAACGGAAAAAACTACTAAGTAGTTATTTCAAATTACCAGTTATAAAATAAAATAATGTTCGAATCAACAGCAACGTCAAACTAAACATTTTTTCAAAACCAAGAAGTTCAAGCTGTCGCCGTCAGTGTCAATTAGCAAACATATGAATACCCAGGGGTCTCCTGAATTCAAACCTTTTTTGACTTTTTGTAAAAATCTATTTTCGGAAAACACAAAAGAAAATCTTTTCGGAAAAAATCTACAAGAATTTTGCAGAAACGCAGGAAGGTGTGCACACAGGTACTCTTATATCGATTATAGCTGTACACAAAGCAAAAGCAGTGATCGGGGTACACAAGTCACTAAGGTTCTCCATCTTTAGTTGAACACTCTTATCATTCCTGGCATGTGAAAATTTGGAAGAAACTAGTGTACTAATAATAATAATAAAATGCTTAGGTATAATTTATTTCTGAATATATATTTTTTTTATTAAATTTAAAATTTATTTCACCCATTGTTATAAACATTATCCTGATCCTATCAACGGTATGCAGACTTTGCCCGACCGGCAACATTTACGTGGACATAGAAATACTCGTCGGGGCTTCTTAGCTTTGATACAACTATGCAGAGGTTTTTTTGGTGGACAATTCTTTTCACAAGCCGCTAGACCACGCCGTAAATGAACAATTCTCTGTTTGCAGGTTGGTGTTTGTGCTGGAAAATATTTACCAAATTAGTTTATTAAGCTCTTTTCATATTTTTAATATAGGCTTACATTCAACCAAAGCTACTGTAAATAAAGTCAAAATTAGGACCACGAAAAAATATTTCGACATTTTTAACCGAATGATGATAACAAGCGTGAACGTTAAATATAAATGTACTAGAGACTTCAGTGCTTCTTATACAAAAATATGAAAATTTTAAATACCTTTCTTTAGGAAAAATATTACACTTTATTTACTTTCACTTGAAGGTACAATTGCATTTTTGTCGTATACATGCCTAGTGGGTTTTCAAAAAAATTGTTGTAAAATTCAATGGAAAAGTCGCCACTGCTAGCCGATTTCGATTCTTAACAGCCAATCGGTGATCCACGAATTCTCTGCAGACAAAGTCGCTCACAAGCTCTGTCGCTCGGCATGACATACATACATACATATGTACAAATATATACTCCTGTACTGAAATATATAAGTATATCTACCTTAGATTTTAGAACAACTTTCTACGCTTGAAACACCACGAATATAACCAGAAGAAAACCAATAAAAAAGTCAATGCAATGTACTCGTATTACTGCTGAAGAATTATTTATTTTTTTTTATTATAGTGTCAAGAGTGTGAGCTTTAAAAATTTCTCTACATACATACTTATGTATATATACATACATATGTTTAAGTTTTCGCCAAATCTGTATTCTTTTCGCACCAGCTGTGTTTATTTTTTGTTTTGTCGAATACAGTTAATTTTCAAACAATTGCTATGTAAAGAATAATTCCACTAACTCTCTTATTTGCCAATGCAATGTCTTCTCAATAATTGTATATACTTGTTGATTTCTTACTTTACCTTGAAACAAAAAAATGCCAGTCTTTCAAGAAAGTGAAAAACAACTTTTGAAGCATTCCTCACATAAATATTTCCTTAAGCTTAGCACTTTTTATAATAATTGTCGATCACATTTATTATCACAGCTGTTCAAACTGGGCATGTGAACATTTATCCATATATACATACATACGTACATCTATAGAAATAATGTATTTTGGCAGCCGTCTCTGCCTGACATCAGCGAGCCTATCTGAGTCCCCAAATCCCACTGACTATAGACTGGCCTCAAATGACATTCGCAGCGTAAACCTATTGCAGACGAAAGAATCGGACTCTTTTTTTTTAAAGGACTTTGAAATTTCAAACATTTGATTAGTTCCAAAAATTATTTAAAAAATTCAGTGCTATATAGAATAACAGTATGGGTACGAAATAAAAAGAAAGAAATATTTATTTTTTTGATGCATAAGAACGAATATGTATTGAAAATGTCTTTTAAAATTTTGTCATTGAGTATCCTCGCAAATTTGTATTATATATTTAACAAAAAAAAAATATGGGTTAAGGATTAGTATGCACAAGACTCAGTCGAGATGACAATGTTACTCATACGCCATGTGCGTACGTTCGGTTTTAACTTTCGCGTGATAAATGGTATCCATATGGATCGGATCCGAAAATTTGAATTTTTAAAATTGATTCCAGATTCGTAATTAGCGACCTGTAAGGCAACTGTAAAGTTTTAAGCGAATCTAAGCGATTTTATTTTTTTTGGACGCCATATTGGGCCTGCCATTTCGAAATTTGCAAATCGGACTTTAGATTCGTAATCAGCGATCCCCAAAAACACGGCCAAACATTTTTGCATCACTTTTGTAAAGAAAGTAATCGATATATTTGCGAATGCAGCATATTTTACCCAGCACAGTAATGATGCCATTTTGAATTTTAAATCTGCCACTTTGCAATCGAAAGGGTATTAGTATACTTCAATGCATTGTTCCCGAGAACCCCCAGGCCTTTTGATGGTAAACATATTTGCAAGTAAATCAAATTCAATTGTTTTAAATGCTGTTCGCCAACCTGGGAAAACTGAGGAATTGCTTTTCTATAGACAATCCACACTTTCAGAAAAACTTGGTTTCATCTATTCCCCAACCCACTGCCGCGCAGTGTTAAAAAGACTGGCCCTTGGTGGTGTTTCATCGTCAAAAGTCGAAATAAGTTCATCGACGGACTGTTCTTATATTAATCTACGTCGAAATTTGTAAACAATCATCCAACTAACTGAAACTTTTTTTTTAATTATCACTAGCCAATACCAAAAATATGCAAATGCAAAATCACATGAAAATGATTTTTATTTTTGCTTTGGTAATTAGTCAATAAATTTTCGTATAATTCCAATTTCAATCAAATTCTATCAAGAATAATTAAAAAAAAAACAGCAATTTATTACTGCGAGAATTTTAATGAAATAAAATCGAAAGTAGGTGATTTTCCAGATTAGGATGCAGAGGTAATTCGTTTGTCAAAAAAAAAAATGTAATAACATAAAAATTTAAACGGATCTCGCATAAATGGGGGATTGGCCTGTTAATAAGTATCCGACTATAATCTATGAAATTACACAATAGACCTTAAGGTTCCAGTATTCTGTTCCCATAATAGTAATAATAATAAAATGCGTATACATAATTTATTTCTGATCAAAAAACCTAATTTTATTAAAATTTTCACACAAATTGATTGCGCCCATTATTATAAACATTAACCTGGCCTTTGCAACGGGACGCAGACTTTACCCGACCTGCAACAATTAGGCGGACATATACGTACTCGGATGTCCTTATTAGCTGTTACACAACGAAATGGACGAGCTCTTGGTGGGCAATTCCTTTCACAAATGCGTTGACCGCGTCGCAACTGAACAATTCTCTCAGGGCAGCTTGGTTGTTGTGCTGAAAATATTTACCAAATCAGTTTATTACGCACGTTTTACATCTATAATGTAAAAAAAGAAAAACTTACATTTAACCAGAGCTACGGCAAGTATAGTAAAAACTAAAATCACGTAAAAATATTTCGACATTTTTACTGCAGTGTGAAAACGAAATATGAATGTGCTGAAGACTTCAGTGCTTCTTATATACAAATTTTAACTCGATTTTTTTAGCAATGTTACCACACTTTAATTACTTCTACTTAAAAGCACATTAATACATAGTTAACAGATTTTAAGACCTTTTTTTGTCGTATACAAGTTTATCGAGCCTACTGAGTTTATACAATTTATAATTTTATACAGCCATTGTACTTTCGACAACAATTCAATGAATTACCGCCCTATTCCCACACCACTGACAAAACTCAACGGCTGACTATTGCTTTTACTACTGCGCCTAATACTATGCCGCAAATTTATTTTATGCTGTCGTATGACAATTGTCAGTTTTATTGTTATAACCTACTGAGTAAGTGACAACGGCGAAACAATGTTTATATTGTGTTTTAGGCGCAGTAATTGTGACAATAGTCATATGATGAATTTTGTCAGTGTTGTGGGAATAGAGCGGTAAGTCGCCACTTTGGTAGCCGATTTCAATTATATAACAGCCAATCGGTTAGCCACGAATTCTCCGTAGACAGAGTCGCTCACAAACTCGATCACTCGCCTTAAAAATGCGTCGTTCCCAGTTGCATTGACGTTTCCGTGCAGAAACATATAACTGTGTGACAGTGAACAAAAAACTTGGCACATCTTGAAGACCTAGTTGAGTAATTAAAAACTGCAGACGTGAAATTTCAAATATGCCCTCAAAATCTGGACCTATGGTCAGAAAACTGTTTCTCGAAACCCTTTTTTTATACCCGAGCGCACTTGTGCACAAGGGTATATTAATTTTGTTCACATAACGGTTGTTTGTAACAGCCAAAACGAATCGAGATAGATATAGACAAATGTAT
>NW_016164792.1:0-30022 GCF_001687245.7 Rhagoletis zephyria | reverse complement strand
TTTTAAAAAAAAAGTTATCAAGCTCTTAAAAAATCACCCATTATATATACCTTACTATAAGCACCTACCATAGATATGTCTGTGCACAAAATTTCAAGTTTTGTGACTTACGGTTCCGAAGTTAGAGCTGATTAAATAATTCACGCCTATGGGAGGTGACACGCCCCCTTTTCCAATACCGCCCATATTTTCCCATGAGTATGGAATTAGTTTTATTTATTTTGACAGCAAGTTCCAAAGCTCTACCACAAATACTTCAAGAGATATAAAACATGAAAATTTTAGTTAGTGCTGTGCATTTTTCTCTATGCCTATAACCTTCCCGGGGTAAACGCAAATAAGTGTGCAAAGTTTCGTGCGATGCCGTGCCGCGATTCAGAAGTTATAAGGTAATAAACAAACAGACATTCACATTTATATATCTAGGTTTTAAGAACTTGCGTTTTTCCCGTATCATTTACTCCGTGTAGCCTGGCATGTACATATACACATTTGGAGAAACCAAGTGGCAGCTTATTGTATATCTGAAGACCTCATTTCCAGACGTCATTTTTAATTTTGTGAACTCCACTAAAAAAATAATAGTTTACTGCACATCCGGAGACTATTTCCAATCACTTGATATCTATTTTTTTTAGTGCAACGAACGGTGAAGATCTTATAATTTGTATAAAGGTGATAACCCTACTCAAATATAATACATTATATGACATTTAGAAGCCAAGACCTTTCATTTTAAATATGACTTTTTGTAATTAAAAAAAAAAAAAACACGGTTATCATAACGTCTGAAACGGACAGTAAGTGATACCTTTCGGGTATTTCGAAGGGTTTGACTATTTACATATTTTCTATTGCAATGACTAAACTCAAACAATCCTTCCGCAATTTGTATCTATCCACTTCATATACGCCGCTTAGAGTTAATCAAAAAAGGACATCCAACTATGTAGCCTTGACACATTTAGTGCGCTGCCACTTAAGCTTTTTGAAGTCGTAAAGTGTTGCGCTACTTTCCGGCATTTCAATGCATGTTGCGCCGTTGTTTTTTTTTGTTTTTTTGTATCGCGCTAGCATTTCCTGCTGTGGACATCGCCGCTGTAAAGCAACGTCAACATTTCATCACTTTTGTTTCTCGACTTTCGCACAGAGGATGTCCTTTACGGACTGACCAAAACTAACAAGCTATGGCCGAGTGGAACGAAATGCACAAGGGCGGCAATGAAAAACGAGGTAAACTACGAAAGCAATGCACAAAAATGTACAGAATTGTAACAGAAGCGACGGAGAAGACAAAGAAAAATAAACCAAAAAGTATGCGCGTTCTGGAAAAAAATTACGCACGCATACAATGAATACATGTGTTTATATATGCATATGTACATACATAACTTTTAAAAGCTGTCTGCACATTGCGTTGACATGGCCAAGTTACTAAAAACGTCACTATTTTACTATTGCCTTATTTCGTTTATTGTCTGTGTTCACGCGAAGCTGGATCTGCCTGTCAGCATTGCAACATTTCATTACATTTACTTATTATCTCTTCCGCTTAAGTTGTCTTTGTTTTTGTATTGCTGACATCACTTCTTTTTGTTGCAATAGGTGCTCGCATTAATCTCTTTTATTTAATAAGTATTGTTCTTGTTTAGCGAAAATAATGAGCAGCTTTGCAAATAAATGTGACAATGTAATTTTGGCTTGACGTCTCGATATTAATCAGTCAGGGATAAATAGTTTCGGTGGTCGTTTTGCGTGACGAATAATCCTCATTACTGCACTCAAGCGTTTATAAATATTCTGTGTTGAAGTTATAAGCGCTTGAGATTAATAGCTAATAAGTGTCTTTAACTATCATTGTCAGCACATATATTTAAGGTAGGTCGTTACTGGCGAGACACGTCTAAGTTGTTCCCTTGAAGAATGTTACTCATCAGAATAAAAAATGTTGAAGAAGCTTTCCCCACAACAACGATCCAGTTCAAGGATAGCACATAATACTGGGAATGAGTAGCTTAGTTTAGAATAGGTTATACGGCCTCGCCGGTAAAGGCCTCTACAGTAGAGGCTTTACGGGGCCTAAAGAACATCCGTAGTGCTGAAGATGACTAACCCTTGCATATTTTCTCGGAGAGATAGGTTCACCATCACTACCATTTGGGTCCTTTGAGTTGTCCAGGCGGTTAATAATCCTCATCCATTTCGGAAGCTTGGTACCATTTAAGCGCGAGTAGATAATTGGGCCATTGGCTAGTGTTTGTAAGGCGGGCATAGACAGTGAAGCCTTTTCCTGCCGTAGGCGCTCGAGTTAACTGACGCTGGAGGATTTTGTCGGTGCTTTCGTATTTCCTAGATAAGAATATGGCATGATCTATACTACATATCACAGTTCTCCTCTCATTGCGCACTAAACCGTGGGATCCCTTGCATTTGGTCTTGCAAAATGTTTAGGCTATTGCTCTTCGGCTGTGGGTCTGTCGCTGTGTGGAAGGGAGCTTGAAACACCCCGCCTATGGTGATGCCAACATTTTATGTGGCTAGGGGCCTTACTATAGATTCTTCACGGTTTTTTTACGGCGATTTTACTGGCAAATTCTAATTCTCAAGTGGCACGAAATCCTTAGGGCTGCTGACCAAACCAACACGAGTGACGAGACTTTTTTACATCTCGGCTTTTTTGGGTCGCAGTGATTTATGCGGCGTTTAGTTTAACCTCCTCCGAGTGCCAAAAAATTTCTGTTGGGAAGTGTGCATTAAGTAAGACATCCAGGGATGCTTCGCTGTTCTGGGCTTCCGATCCGTTCTCAGTTTAAATAAGTCGCTGTTCGATGGAACCTTTAGATATGGCTTTCTTTAACCTTGTGGTCTCAGACGAACTCTCTATGTCTATGGTCACGAGTAATAACCGCCTAAGTCGACTTCAGAAAAAATGAAGTTATATATACTATCGTATTCATCAACCCCTACTCCATGCGTACGTGAAATCCCCATCTCGCCAGCTAGGCTACATAAAAAGTAATAGCCGCAAATATTTTGGTTTCCTCCAAATGTCCAAATGGGTTATTGCTTATGGCGCCAGATATTTCTACAGAAGCTTTGCCTTCGTTATTATTTTCTTGTTAATCTGAAGCAGATCCTTGTACTCCTCCCAGCATTTCGTGGTTTCCTTTTGCTGCGCTGGCTTGAATAATTTCGGCACTTGCCTCCTGAGAACTTCTAACTTTGGGATTCATCAAGGTGGTATGGCTTTACCCTTTGAGTACAAAGCATTAAAAGAATAACGACCATAGCTGCTAAGTGGTTTTTTTCTTTTTTTGATAGTCAATATTTTGTAAATGATTGGGTGTACGGATCCTACTTTCAAAAATTTCTTAGAATCTGGTCCAGTCAGTTGGTTTTAATAATTTACTCTTTCCACTTTGCTTAAGGGAGAATCAAATCCTGTATATACATATATATGAAAACAGGGCCTACCAAGCATTTCCAATTTTCCACTTCGTAACACTAGCTATAACTTTTTTCATGAAAGGGCTAATTTAAGGATGTCTTTTTTAATTTATTTTCAGCCTTTACTTATTCACTCACCAACATTACTAAAGGAAATATATTTTTCCGTCACCGTTGTAGTTCACAAGGCAACTAAAACTATTCAACAAATTACAGAGATCTTGAATAAAATACAAAAATAAATAAATGAATTAAAAAAAAACAATTCCATTTCTCGTTTAAAACAATTGTTAACATAGGATGCGCTATAGTTTTGTCCTAAGTGTACGACTGGCAAAGCGACAAAGTAACACTTTTGTAATTAACATAAAATTGTTTTTAAATGCCACCAAAAAAAAAAAACAATAAACGTTCAACAACAATTAAATACTGCAAGATAGTTGCTACCGAAGAAAGACAATTAAATATGGGTTTAAATGTACCTACGAATGTATAAAGGTTTTAATTACTTTTAAGTCGAAATTTCATTGCGAGAAACGGGTGCTGCACTCAGCATTTTACAGTCACTTTTCCGTTCTTAATTCCGCAAATGGCCCATCCCCGCATGCCATGAAAACGAGCATCTGCCAGTCAACTCGTCTACTTGACTGCAACTTTTCAGGGTTAATTAGCAGCGACAGTCGCAGTGACAGCGCCAGTCTTGCTAGAAGTTCGTTGCAGTGTTGCAAGAGCAGGCGAAAAAGCGAAGTGCACATAAAAAACTGCAAAGACGCGCAATTTAATTTAAATGAACTATTTGGACTATACATTCATCCCTCCAATGTAATAAATGTGCAAGCGTATTTGCAGGTGGTATATGCTTTTATATATATACATACATACATGCATACATATATATGTATATTTGTTTTCGGTCGCGCTAAGACTACATCACCAGAAAACTGAATAAGTTTTTACTTTGCATAGCTAAAAATGTTTCAATTGTTGTTCGTTTGGACTACACAGCATTATCAAAAACTTTGAACTTTACTAAGCCAAATAGAAAGCAGCAACGGAAGAAGAGTGACAAAAGAACAAAAGTGTTTGCTTGCTCAATATCTAGTGAAGCTTTATCGAAAAAAAATAAATACATTTGTAAATTATTTTTTTAGTGAGTAATTGTGGCTATTATCTGAATTCTTAAAAATTATTTAATATATTGGAACTCATGCATAAAAAGTGAGCTTAAGCTCTGACTCAATTTTCGCACCGAATAAATGAGCTTAAGCTCAAAAATTTGTACTGCAAATCGAGCCGGAAATTAAGCTCACTTTTTCTGCATGAGGTCCATTGTCTCACAGCCAGGCCCGTAGAGAGGGGCGTCAGTGGCGTCAACTGACCCAGGCCCGTCTGAACGTTAGAGGCCCGGCGAAGGCCAACAAGTGAAAAGAAACATGACAAAAGGGAAAAAATGAAAAAAATGATAAAACATGCAATAACAAAACTGAACAGGAGCTTCGTGATTTTCTTATGTATGAAAAAAATTATGTTCATGGAAAAGGGAATACAAAAACAATCTCTTATGAATCGAAAGAAAAAATTAATATTCTCATACCTTGTAAAATTGAAAAAAAACTTTACATTATTTACATTGTATTATGTTGAGAACTTATAACGTTCTTTGGAGTTATATATAAATTATAGTATAACATTCAGTTATAGTTTGAAAGTTTCAGGTTTTTGAAGCTTTTGATATCGTCGTTCGAAGTACAAAACCGCGTATCAAGAAAATGCAAAACCTCGTATGCGAGGTTGCCAACATTTTATAGGAGACAGTAAAACATGTCTTTATCCCTACTTATCTCTTCTTCGTATGTCTCGGTATTGATATTTTAGTTTGAGTGGATAAGGACATGATGCTAGGAGTTTACGCAGATCAAATATCTTGTTTGGAACATTTTGCGTGGAAAGGCAACATTTTTTGGAATAAATGAAGTTACCATTACGTAGCCTTCCTTATCTCTTTGATTTAAGAAATTAAATATTTAAAGACAACAAGCAAATCGACTGTTACTGAAGGCGGCCGTTCATTTAGTCTATTAGCACAAATTATAATTTTTTTAAGTTCTACTATGAAACCAGGCTCGGTACTTTAACATTGGAATCATTTCCTGCCCGTACAATTGATTTTGAATCCATTATCTGTATGTTTGCTGACCGAAAGGCCTGGACCGTTGTACATGAACAAAGGCATAAATCAGTTACATTTCTCATTTCGCCAGAGGTTACCAGGTTCTCTTACAAATGAGAGGAAAAATAAGAGAGAAAGTTAGGTTCTCTCTTTGTCAGTAGTTGCAAGATTTTGTCCGAAGAATTTTTGCTGGCAAAATCTGCACGTCCAGCAAGTCTGGTATTTATTTTATTTGTAGTCAATGGTTAAGGGTTAATGACGTGCCTTTGTACTGTGACTACAAAACTTTAAGGAGTTATTGCATTGATGTTTGAAAAAAGGGATTTATTTTAAAAAGTCACATAAAAATTTCGAACTTGCAGTTCTCATCTTTTTTAAAATTTTCATACCGTTTTTTTTTTAACACTACGAATGCTGAGTGAAATTTTTGCAATAGCTGTGTGACGCCTTCGGGAAAAATATTCCTCATCCAAAAATTCGGATGGTTTGCAAGCAACACAATTATCATAGTCCCTTCAATGAAACAGGTAAAGGAACTTCTTGAATTATTTAATGAACAAATACCCGAGTCCTGGCTTTGAGATATCTTCTGAAAACTTAATTTTTGGAACTGACGGACAGATAGTTTCAACGAATAATCAAACTAGATTGAATGTGCACATAGGCTATGTGTGCATGCGTTTTTGTATATAACAATAACAACTAACATTGCACATTCGGAAGTGAGCAGAACACAGCTCAGAACTATTGAAGTTATTGTTGAAGACCACCCCAAATTGTTCGACATTTCTGCCTTGGAACTTATGTCACGGTTCCGGTGAACCTAAGTCCATGCAAGCCTTGACGAAGCCGCAAATTCTTCATGAAATAAATTGAAAATGAAAGAAGTTGCACAAACAAAATGTGACGACCACTTAAAATTTTTTTTTTTTCTCAAATAAACAATTTTCCATATACATATGTTTGTACTAAATAATTATTTGAGCTTCGCTTTCCTGTTGTAAAGTTTCGCTATAACTTACCAACTTTTAAGGCATTATGCAAATTTTCAACTTTTTTACCATTCATTTTGCACTGTCAATCAGTTTTTTTTTTTATTTTAGCTGGATAAATGACCCGATGAAAATAATAATACAGCTTTTTCTAGCTAGCGCGCGCCGTTGCGCTTTGTGCACGCAACTCCTCCTGCTGATGGAACATGATATAAACAAAAAAAAGTGAAGAAAAACTATCGCATCCAAAAATATTTTTCATCTTTTCATATTAAATCTCCTTTCAGCCACTCACTACACTTTTTTTCGCATTCACTTTGAACTTTGGGGCTCACAAGCAAAAAAAAAAAAACGCTGGCTTTATTTTTTAACTTTATTTTTTTATGGCACTTTATTCGCCATTATTATGCAAATACGAGTAGACGTATAAAATATAACCGTATATTACCTTATACCTTATTGCTGTGCGCTTATTTTATATACTCAATGCTTGCTATTTGCTATTTTTAACATTTTTTGTGCCGTGTGTGAGTGCTTTTTATTTATTTATTAGTCGCATATAAAATGAATATAGTACATAGTACTACTTTCAGGGGGGAATAGCACTCAACGCATGCATAGGAGTAGCGCTATATAGCAGCTTGTATGCTGCTTTATGCGCCTTCCTGTATGCAACGATTTGTAAAAATTTTGTAGGTCAGCAAAGCCACTGCGGATAATTGGATTCACTTTATTATTTGTGTATACTTGAACTTGCCGTTGAGCAAAGAGAATAGAAAATACAGACATTTTTGATGTATCAAATTTTAAATTAATTAGTTTTGCTCAAACCGAAATTTTGCTTTGCTTCACAGTTTATACAAAACACTTGTAAAGTACTAGTTCGCACACTTTTGCGCTGAGAGAAGTGTAAGTGTATGGTTTAAGTGAGTTCAAAGACTTGCTTACTTTTTCCAAATATCTTACACTTTTTTTTTCTGCTGTCTTTATCTTGGTGTACTTGACCTCATCTTGGCTTATTGACAATTGCATATCCTTCGGTTGAAGTGCTTCCCCCAGCGGATGTACCACAAAAAAATAACTATTTTATGCCAAATGAAAAGAAGAGAAACATAAAGAAACCCTTCAATAAAAAGATATTACGCGCGAAAAAAAGTTTTAATTAACTGCAGTTGTAAATATACAAGCATAAATATGTATGTATATGGTATGCACAATGTGCATATATATATAGCAAAGCCCTGAACACAAACTAAAAATTTTAGTAGTAATAGTAGAGCGTATGCATTATGTTCATGCCTGCGTTTGTTTGGCTCATAATAGAGCGCTCCATTGAAAGAATAGGCTCATGAACTTTAAATTAATTTTGTAGCACCTAATTTTGAAAGGATTGTAAACAAGAAGCTCATAGTTTTAGAGGAGAAATGATTTTTTTTTTGTATTTGTCTGCGAAAATGAACCTACATACATACATACCTACATACGTTCTACTACTAGCGGACGTAACCTCCACGAACACAGTGCATCCATATTGTTGCAAAATAATGGTAATGTATACATACACTAAATAAGCGTACACTGAGAAATTAATTTAGTTGTATCAACTAAATATGTTTCTCTCAACTTATGATTTTGCTATAGTTACATTATTTATATATAAAATATATATAAATATATACACGCAGAAAAAAGTCAGGTAAAAATATTTTTCTCAAAACATGATTCCAAATCCTATGTTGAGAAAAACATATTTAGTTGCCGTAACTAAACTCACTAACTTTTCTCAGTGTAGTAAAAGGTCTTTCGTGAGATAAATAAAAGACAGATGGCTTAATAGTTCGAAAGACGTTTGATATTCTCGCACGAAAGTCACAATAGCCGAGTGTGCAAAGAATTAGTGTGCCATTCGAGAGATACGGGTTCGAGCCCCCGGGGAGCGGATTTTTTATTCTTTTTTTTATTTAATTTTTTTTTTCTTTTTTTTAATTTAACTTTCTTTGACACATTTGTTAAACTATATTTTTTAATTTTTTATCGTTTTTTTAATTTTCTCTTATTTTATAGTTTAATGTTGCAAAAAGTAAAATTATTTTTTTTATTAAATTTTTAGTATTTTTTACTTTTATTTTAACACACTTTTTCTTTTTTAATAATAATTTTTGTTATTGTCATTGGATTTTTAGGACCTTACTTGTTTAATTTAATTTTGTTTTATTTGGTTTAAAAAGAATAGTGTTTTTGTTTTTTTAATTTTATTTATGCAGTTTTTAGGAACTTATTAATGTTTTTCTATTAAATTTTCTTTTTGTTTTTTTTAATTAAATTTTCCCGTGTTATTGTTTTAAAAGGAAGGTTTTTTTTTTAAATTTAATTCTCCTAAACTTTTTAGATTTTATTGTTTTAAAACGTTAACAAGTAAGATTGATTACGGGGCACAATCCATGAGGACGACATATGGTCACCATAGGCATCATCTTGTTTGGAGGATGAGGATAGTACAGAAAATACAATGCATCACGGTTTCGAAGCTAACAATAGAGGAAATAGACAGTCAGTCAGGCTGTCTTCAAGACCCTTTGGTCGGCGATGACTGTCGCAAATACTTGCATCACAATTTGCGTATTATCGGAAATGAGGAAAGCAGACAATTGCTCGAGGAAAGTGTCTGCCACAAGGTTTGGGTAGCGTAGTTCAGGGGTAAAACACTCACTAAGACTCCCGATCTCTAAGATAAATAGAAGTCCAGAGTAACTATGAACTAAGCTGTGCAAAGGCATTGTATAGTGATTGTCGTAGCATGATCTGGAAAAAAAATTAACACCCTCATTTTTAAGACGGTGCCGATTTTTATATACTCTGCGACTAGCCTCACAGTATTCAATAGGAATTGACCACTATACAAAAGATCGTCAGTTTATCGTAATTTGACTGTACCTAGCTTTGTGCATAACTAGTTTCTGAATATGACATGAATATGCTTTAGGAAGGCCAAATAAATAAACGAATGGAATAAATTAAAGACGTACATTTGAAATATTCATGCTGGTTACCTCCTACACTGTAAAGAGAATACTGAGACTTAGACAACCGCTATTTACTTACTTAACTACCAAAGGGCACTCAAAGGCTTTTTCTTAAGAAAAATCACAACGATGCTTCACGGCTGCCATTAGGCATCTGCACCGTACTTCAACCAAACAGTACACACTTTTTCATGAACGCGCAAACTCGAAGACTGCAAAAAGGTAAAAGTATAATAACTACTATGTCGTAGTACAAAAGAAGCAGTGGAGCGTAAATATTGTAGGGGAGAGAAAAGAAAATAAAGGACAAACATGACAGCTGTGGCATTATTTCATATACCCTCAGGGACATAAGAATCAAAATGGCGCATAGAATAAATAAGAAATAGAAAGAAATATTGAGTATTGTGTAAAAATAGTTACATAAAAAAAAAGGTGGAGAAATTTGATAAACGAAAAAACTTACACACGCATTTAGTGGTTCGCTACCAGTTTGCTTCAATGACTTGCCAGAACAAGATTTGCTCCAACACCATCATATAAAGACAAGTGAATTTCTTATCTACCAATTGATAATGTTCATACATACTTATGCATATGTGTGCAAATGTACATATGTACATACATATGTGTGTAAGTAAGCCTTTGAGAGGCACTGACGTGACAAACACTTTGCAAATATTGTATTTGTGTGCCCACATTGAAAGCGTTCTAAAAAGAAAAAAATCTAATTCAGTAGAAAAGTTTAACAAGTTAAAAAATTCATTCATTCAAAGCTTCATGTGCGCTTTTTTTCGGTGAATCCCTTAAACCACTTCAAATCACACGCGCTTACGCGTTTCTACTTAGAATTTAAAAGCTCAGAAAGAGAAAATCACACAATTTCACATTAGTTTTATACTGAACTGTACTTGAGTATGTATATATATATGCATTAAGGTGGTCCAAAAAAACATGCGATCTCCCGCGTGTTAAGCTCTCACTTCCTAGGATTTTTCTAAATGGAAGAAAATAATACCCGTATTTTTTGTTAAAAAAAATTATATTTACAACTGCCGCAAAGCCCATATTGGAAAAAAAAGACAATTTTTCGTAGAAAGGGTAAAAATTATTGAAAATCAATATTTTTCATTCGGAAATCTGTCTTTCTCTTTAGTGGACTTCCAATAATAATACCCATTTATTTATTTAACCCTATTAAAACCCAATGGGGGACCCATAAAAAAATCATAAGTATTAAAAAATGGTAAAATAAACAATTGGGTATTATTATTTCCAAGTCTCTTGAAGAGATAATGAGTTTTCCGATCAAAAAAATATTGATTTTCAATAATGCTATACCATTTCTACGAAAAGGTGTTTTTCCACGGTTCTAAATATCCTTTTATTACCAAAAAATATGGGTATTCTTTTTTGATTTAGGAAAATCTTAGGGGTGAGAGTTTAACATTAAACATTTTTTTTGCCATCATAATAGACTTGCATGCATGTGCACATTAGACTGTACCACCTTACAAGCAAACAAAAAAACACCCCTGATTCTAAAGTATTTTTGCCAACAAATTTCGAAAAATATATATATTTTCGCTTGAATTTACTCGCATTAGCGTGGTACGTTAAGGTGATAATAACTGAGAGCTGATGGTTAAACATTAGAATGGCGTACGTATGTAAATATCAAAAATATAAATACGTTCAAAATAAAGATATCCACGAATATTTCAAATTTTAAAAAATAAATTAGGGGTTGCTACCAGGGTTAGAACTGATTTACATTTTAGTTTGACCACCTATAACCACCAGCGTGGATACAAATTCATAACTCGCAGAGATGTTCAAAAAAATGTAAATTTTTTCAAATCCTGAAAATTTTATAAACTCGCAGAGATGTTAAAAAGAATTTAAATTTTTTCAAATCCTGGTAGCGACCACTAATTTTTAATTTTGTTTTTTTAATTTTCGAATTCTCGCAGATACTTTTAAGAACCACCCTAATATTACCTACATATGTATTTAGTTGAATTCTTATTTTGTTTGCTATGTACATACATATATTTGTACCATTTTCTTACACTTATCTCTATTTTTTTGCGTTCTTTTTTTTCCTCTGCAGATTCCGAATTGGAAGAATTTGAGACGCCCGCACGTTATCGACCCGACTCCTTAAGTGCCCTCAGTCGTACCACACGTTTCACAGAGGATGAAATCAAACGAATTTATCGCGGTTTTAAGGCTGAGTGTCCGACGGGCGTCGTCAAAGAGGACACATTCAAAGTTATCTACTCGCAATTTTTCCCCCAGGGAGGTTCGTGCGGTACAGTATATATTGTTTTGCTAACACTTTGCTATAATAACCAGCAGCTTACTAATGCTTGTCAAAAAAAAAAAGAAAAAAATTGCCTTGTCTTTGTTTATTTCTGCTTAAGTTTTTGTGGATTGTCTGGCTTGCCGATTAGTTTGTGTGTTCGTTTGCGACCCGATCCTCAGCATCAATGTAGAGAGTAATGTAAAGTGTTGTAGTATTAAATTCTATAAATTCCATAAATTCTATAAATTCTAAGTCCATACTCGCATTAGATTAAATGTATCATGTCATTGCATATACATATTTAAATACATACATATATGGAGTAAGATATAAACCGAAGTAGTAGTTAAATAGGTAGTTAGTATATGCGTATAAGTATTAGAATATGTACTATATATATATACTATTTATGCATATCGCTAATTTTTCTGGGATAACAACAAACCAAGAAATATCAAAAACTCCAGAAAAATATCCATAAAGTTTTTAGCTAACTAAAAATGTGTAATAAATATAAGTGCGTAGTCATAAATTTAATCGAAAGTTTAAAAACTTTTCCGAAATATAAAAAGGGTTGGGTACAATTATTAAAAGACACATACTTATTGTACTACAATACTAAAAACATATATATAAATTATTAGAATGTATTCTTTGATATTATTTAACAAAATTAGTAGCCTTATATTTATAAAAAATTGGGTGCTATTCCTTTCTTGCATCTGAATTCAAATGTTAAGGGGGTAAAGAGGTGTCTAGCCCTGAAGCTACTAGAGGTTCCATTGATGTGGACCACAAAATCGCTATAGGATGACCATGACCCATGTCGAGTTTAGGTTTAAGGTAGTGCGATGCAGCAGTTGCGGATGTTTCATTGACTAAGGGGTGTTCCTATTCTATCTTCCCTATAGGTCGCAGCGGTAATCACGCTAGTGTGCGACATGGAAAGGCGCCATAGGATTATCACGCATTTGGATGATCTTGTACTATCAATAAGCGGCAAGCTTCTACAGATCATCCATTCTACACGTTACCAGATATTTAGTTACCGGCAAATTTTATTATCAAAAATGTTTACCACTACATCTAGGTATATTGGTAACGACGCAAAGTTGAAGATCCATATAAACAAATATGACAAAAAGTACGAATTGTGCTCGGATTTTCCTGTAATTTGCACTCTGTGGTATTTTTGCCGATGAATAAAGAAACCTGAAAAATTGTGTAGAACGGTTTACTACCACGCCCACCAAGATTACAAGAACCAATTTTTTTTAACTTTGCTGAGCTCGGCAATCTACATTTGTAGCAATTTTTCGATAATTTGCAATAAATAAAATTTTTTCACTACGAACGTATCTCTGACATCATTTTTTATTTTTTTTGAATTCTTGGAAATTTCGTGGATGTGATAAATAGTTCATTTCCACCAAGCCTTATCTGCAGTTTATGCTTATTGGAAAAAAGAAATTACAAGAACTTATTTGTAGCTCTTAACTGCAGTTAAGCCTTTGGTGGTAATGAGCTATTATTCTAAAGCTGATTTTAAAATATTCAGTGTATTATAAAATAATAGTATGGGTGTCAAATAATTATTTCGCAGAACGCTTTCAATACCTACTCCTGTACCTACCAAACAATTTAACATTTTACAAAACTACAAAATTTTGTCTTAATTTGGTGAATGAATCAAACATCATGAAATTACAAAAAGTGCAGATCTGAGAAGCTGTAAAGCAACTCGATGTGGTTACACTACCATTTATTCTTATTAAAGAGCAAATACGAGCACATCGGAATCATGTTTGACATAAGAGTGTAAGCTGATGGCTCAAAACCAAAAAAAAAGAGTTGGAATATAAATGAATACAGTTGTCTTTCCATTTACCTGAGCATTGAAGCGTCCTTCAAGCTCAATTGGCGTTCATACAAAACACCGTTGACAGCTTAAAACTACCCGGCAATAAAACGCGTTAAACAGCAGCATCAATAATAACAACAGCGATAAAACAAAATTTCCGGTGACCAAAATGTCATATAAATAAACACAAACTTGTACGAAATTTACAGATCTGGAAGTACGTGCACACAGAACTAATAATCATATTACTAAATATAAATGAAAACTATGACTCGCCTTTGCCAAAAAATGGTGCGGCTTACCGCAAACCTAACCCATAACTACCTCAATCAAATAATTTCATATCTCCGGCAAGACAGTAACCGCAATAGCAATACCAAGCAGAAGCAGCTTCAGCAACAATAAACAAACATAGTGAAATTAAGAAAGTTCAGAGCAAAGCACTATTTTCATATGTATGTATGTATGTTTGTACATAGAAGCCAACTCAGACTGGAACAGTACGAAATGCAAACTTCGGGACAAAGTTGGTTTAAACTTGGCAAAATAGCTAAATTTAGCTATGCAAAACCGCAACCGAAGGGTGCTTTGCAGCAGACGAATTGAGAAAATTATTATGTGCATATGTATGTTTGTTTGAGTATGTATGTATGTATCTAGGTCGCACTATGTACAATATACATATGTACACTAGGGTGCAACATCAAAAAAAAAGTGGCGATTTTCCAGCGGAATTATAAAATGTGTTAAATTTGAAAGCTTTCACCAAATATTTTCGAAAATATTAAGATTTACGTCAGGGGGCTGATTTTAAAACATCTCGAAAAATCTCATTGCTTTGATGCCGTTGATAAAAATTTTCAAGATTTCTATTAAACAAAAAGAAAATATTTTCATATTTTTTTTTATTAAAAACTGTCCATCTCATACAAATTTTAATATTTTTGCCCTAAAATATAGTAAGTTTTACAATGTCAATGGAAAAACAATAAAAGTTTTTTTTTGCATGGATGGCGATGCACCCTAATGCTCACATATACTTTTGAACGTCTTGTAGGAGTCTGTCATGGACGGCGAAAGTGAAAACGTTGTCCAAGCTTATTTATTTTTGCTTTTTTTGCCCATAATCGTATTTGTTTTTGCAATTTGCATAAAGTTATGAGCAATTTTCTTAAATCTATTTATGACTTTTATCCTTTAATACTTCTTAAGTTGTTAACAAGTTAAACGCATACATACAGCCATCTATAGAGAAAAAGCTTATACAAGTTTTAACCGCTTTTTTTAAGTTAATATTTAGTGACTGCTATCATAAAATGTAATTAAACTTGCAACTGATAAGAGACGATTTTAGTTAAATCTAATATTCAAGTGAAATTTTTTTGAACAAATGGTGACTAGTGGGTGACTTAGAGCTGTACGCTCTGGTAATCTAAAAGTCCGATTATTTGCACAAACAAGTTTAGAATCGTATTTACAAGCCATCAATTTCTTTATAATGTCCAAAATATAAGTATGTAGTATTTTGCAACTCATAGACTTCACTTTATGAGGCATTATTCTATATGCAGAGAGCGACAATATTCAACTACACCCAGAAAAGGTTTAGTTATAATTGTCAAGATTTGGTTATAGTGATCAAGTAGCATAGCGAATCGTTTATTATTGGAAAAAAAATTTCAATTTGACATAAATAAAAATTTACTCGATGGTTGTTGTGTTTACTTTCTTCTTTTATTTGTAAGAATTTCCTAAAATGAAACGATAAAACAAAAAAACGTTTTACTCAGGTGTACGGGGCGTATGAGTAACTTTCTTTCCTGCTCATTTTTCATACAAAAAATCTTTGCGTATTTTCATTTGACCACTCATTATTTCTTTATTTATCCATCGATTTTCTTCATCAGTAACTTGATTTTTTTTTTTGTAACAGAACAAATGCAACAACTTGGAACAGAACCTGTTATTTTTTAAATTTTTCTTTTTTAAACTTTGATTTTTTTTCATTTTTTCATTAAAGAATAAGGAAACTGGAATGATTAATTAATTTGTCAGAAACTATAAGCCCAACCGGAAAGTGATGTATATATGGTTTATGGAGAATTTTATTAGCTTTGATTTACCGTATCTCCTTTTAAGATTGTTAAATCGATTCGTAAGATATACGTGATTAAGTTGAACTAATTTTTATTTTAAGCTGAATAACGGTAAATTGAAAATATCTCGAAAATTTATCCATAGAATAAAAAATTAACTAGATTTTCGGTGAGCAATTCTATGTAGTAATCGAATAGTGGCATCCATTGCAAGTTGTTGCTGTAAACCAGTGTAAACGATGAAAAGAGTATCGCAAGCACGCTAGACTCGCTATCAAACGATACTTGTTGAAAAACTCTGCGAACGTTTTCCATACAAAATACATTGGGCAACAAGAGAAAAGCGTGAATAACTTTCGTCTCGATTCATTGCGGCAAAAATTTTTTTTTTCTGCAAATAATTGCTAATAGAACGTACAACAATATTAGCCCAAAACACGATTTTAAAGCCTTTGAGATGTCAGTAATATTAAAAAAAAAAAAATTTAATAACTTTTATAAAAAAAATGTATGGCCAAATAAAAATTAAAAATGTTAAGAAAACTCCATAATTCTCAACTTCTTAAAATATGAGCAGAATCGGTATTACCAATCGCGAGAAAACAATTAAAATCTAAACAATTTCGAAAAATAATTAGAATTTGGAAAAATTGTGATACTTGTATTTTCCTTTTATCGTTGTGAAGCATAAACAGATAATTGTATAATAAAAGTTCGACCTTCGAAATAATGGCGGCCCACTTCACAAATTCTTACTCTTATGCAAAAATAAAATCATAACATTTTTTTTGTGAATTCTGGTCGCTTAGAATCGAAGTGATTTTGTCAACGAGGAAGTGCAGAAGTGTTGGGCATAAAAGTGATGTGAAAAACTTCCATCGTAGTGAAAACGGCAACACTGAGGAGGAGAAGCTACGCCAAGCAGAATGTGCGAAGCGGCAATTTTTTTTTTTTGCATATACATATGTATGTGCATATATGTATATTCTTACGCATATGGTTGAATACCATTAATACAATTACAAGCGCGTACGCCCAAAAATATGCAAGGCAATAAATTCTGCCTAATATTAGTGATGATGTGCAATTTCATGCGTTAGTACTTCTCCTGCTTTAACTCTGCCCTATACATACTTAATATCTATTTTTTTTTTTTCTCAAGCATACTACTTTTCAGAAGCACACATTGCTTTAATAGTCGCTTTTGTATGAAAATTCATTACATTTCATTGCCTTTGGCAGCCAGCACGCCCTCGAATGGCCTCATGTTGATAATAGCCTTCGCCAAGTGCAAGTAAGTATGCCTGCTAAGGGCAAATCTCACTTCTCACTGTCAAACAAACATAGGTATGTAGGTAGGCACATTAGGGTGACTTAGGGGTTTTTCCATGAATTTATTCGTGAAACTATGAGCAAATGATAGTCGAGCTGCGTACTTAGTTTTTATCTCTGACGTCAGGATTAAAACTTTGAAATTAAAATAAATATGAATATTTCAAAAAATTATTTTAAAAATTTAGTGCAATGTAGGACAACAATATGGGTATAATATAAAAGAAAAAATGTATCCCTTTTTAAGAATTTATAGGTCCGCCAAAAACCCAACCTAAACCCAAAAAATTGTAAAATACACACTTGGGTATTATCATTGAAAGTCTCGTGAAGAGAAACATTCACCAAAAATTTTTTTCTCCTTATAAAAAAAATACATGGAAAACTTTAAGCGCTTTGCGCGACCTCTAATTATTCTTTGATTTCGAAATGAAAAAACAGGGTTATATTTTTTCGATATAGAACGATCCTAGGGGTGAGAGCATTAAAATTCCGACCTTACTTTTTTACGCATGCATTTACATAGTACATAAAAATGAACATTGTACATACATACATATAAGCATAAAATTTATTTTGTGTCGTTTGCTGGCTTAGGAGTAGCACCTCGAACATGTTAAACAAGAAAATAATGTTATCAAACAAGCAAATAAAAAACACAGCTAGGCGGGGGCAAAAGTGTGCGTGAGTAAGTGCAAATAAGTAAATGTAGAGGGCATGTTTACTTTTGGGAGCTGCCAAAAAAGAAAAAAAAAAACACACTAAAAGCTGAAGTAGCAAAACGTTTTTTGGCGTAATCTGTCCACAGCGAGTTCTCAGAAGAGGGACGTTACGCCTCGACAAGCAGAAACTTTAAACACAAAAATTACACTTGATCTTAAAAAAATAAGACTCAAATTGCTTTTGCGAACTGTTAAGCTGAGCTCATAAGGTCTAAACATTATGTTCTCAAAGCACCTTTAGACGCCTCTGGGATCCGAGTATTAAAACATATATGCTTACAGATCCACACTTCAAGGGCTTAAACTCCTTTTCTTGACCAGTATTGGCAATATTTCTTTTTTTATATAATAATAATTTTTTTTATAAATGTCTAGCTCATTATACATAAAACACCGTGCCATAGTACATTTTACACAAAAAAAAATCTATATATTCGTGAAACCATGGGCCAAATATAGTAAAGTTGCATTTTTAATTTTTCACTCTGACGTCATTAATTCGAAAATGTACTAAAGATTCAGTGAAATGTGCTTTGAGAGAAAGTATGGGTACAATTTCTGTAGAATTTAAACCAATTAAATTTTTGGTGCATAAGAACTGGTATTTAATTATTAAAAATGTCCGTTTAAAATGTTATACTTGAAATTTCGCAACATTTGTTTTTGAAAAAATTATATGTTAAGGACTTAAATGAACTCGATAACATCCTCGAATTTCGTCCTTCTAATTTTATCAGCATAAAAAATGACCTAACCCAAAAAGTTTAATTTTTTTTAATTCTAAAGAAATTTCCTCTTGCATTTGGTACCCATATTTTTATTCTACATTGCATTGGATGTTTTAAATAATTTTTTGAATTAAACCCTTTAAATAAAAATGTAGGTTTCCAAAAAGTAATGAATGTCTAAATTCCGGTACTAATCCCGTGATCGTAAAAAGCGAAAAAAATTAACATCCCTAATGAATACCAAAGGCAAATTTATTGCAGACAGAGGAAATCGCGAAGTTGAAGCATTTCCATGTTGCGAAAGCTACAAACATTAATTTTAATGACAACTTCCAGACCGCAGACAATGTCACGCATTTGCTGGACAAAGTTAAGTTAAATAGCCTAATAAAATGGCTTCATGCTTACATATATAAATCGTCATTTAAAGTAGAAAACCGTGTATCGTGGTTCTGGAGTAAAATGCGCTACACCTTCAGTAAACACAAAAATATTGTATAAAATCAGCGATAAGTCATAGCAGCTTCAAACTTGCATTTTATTTTACAAAAATTTTGTGAGCAACAAAACTATAATTTTTTATTTTTTTGGATGCAAAGTTTGAAATTTTGATAAGTATTTGATGAATTTCGTCAAATTTTTATGCATTTTGTTGCACAAAGACAAAAATATGAGTTACTTTTTTTATATTTAATGAGTTATACTTTTATAAAAAAATAATAAGCATTAAACGAACATAAGAACAATAGTCTGAACTTGCTAAAATGTCCATCCCTATTACTGTGTCCACCACCATATGTTAGAGTACTTTCGATATATGTATAATGTGGAAATTGATTGTCTTCAACTTTAGCAGAATATCTATCGGTTGCTTTATGAAGGCATGTTTCACTTATATTTTACAAAAGAGAGATATTTCGCAGCTGTTACCGCATCACAACTTCGCTGAGTTAACGAAAAACCTTCATCAATTTTCTTTCTTTCCTCTTAGCCCTTTTCACTTATGTATAGTGGCTTAATTTAAAGTGTTGCTCGACGGAACAATTCAAGTAATTTCAGAAAGTGAGTCAAACTCAATAATTTCGAAAATTAATGCAGCAGCATGTAAATTGACTTTCGATTTTTTTTTTCAATATCCCCGTTTCTGATTTTATTTGGCATTACTTTTAACTCACCGTAGTCTATTGGTTAAACACCACATGCAGCAAAAATTAAAATTGCTAGTGCAGCACGAGTAAATTGCAAATGTTTTTCAAAAGCGATTTTCGTTCCTTCAGTTGTTCACAGTGTAAAAGTGTAAGTTTTATATCGGAAACTAATTTTGAAAATTGGCAAAAATTATTTTACAGGGACTCTCGCTTTCGCCGTCTGACAGAAAAATGCACTTGCTTCGCCACGTCTAACTGCACTTCAACGTAATATAGAAAAAAGGAATCACCATTCGGTACGGTATACCGTTCGAGATTTATACATATGACAGTATTTAATAAAAAAGCTTGAAAAGAAAGCGATACATAAGTATGTAAGTACATATGTACGGCTGTGTAATATGCATAAATAGATGTGAGTAAAAACTAAATAGTAGGGCTTGTTTTTTTTTCGATTAAAATAAATGGTTCTATGAGAAGCCATGAAAATATTGCACACATTTGCAAATAAATAAACCTTTTCTCTAAACGAGTGGGAAAATTCATATCTATTTGCGAATGCAAATTATTGATATTAGTGCCATTCGATGGCAAGCAAATATTTGCCTTTTTTTAGGCTTATCAAAACCAATGTATGCCAATATGTAATGTATTTACAAACACGTCATATAATAAAACCATAAATGAAAAAATGCTTCCACATAAATATGTATGTTTGTACATTAAGGGTGCCCTTATTTTTACAAATCAAAATTTCAACAGGCGTCGCCCGGATATTTGTTTCTTTTCATCTGAAAGACTTACAGTAAAAGTTTGGGGTCGATAGGATAACGCTTGACAGAAGCGAAAATGAATTAAAAAAGGAAATATGTGTTCTGCTTCAAAAGTTAAGTAATTTTATTATTGATATCGATGTAATATTATATATTTGTATTTGTATTATTTATACTATTTTATTTACAGAACTTCATAAATTCATATTAAAGACTTATGTTGGATTAAATAAAGCTCTTTACAAGTATGAAATATGTATTTATTTTAGCTCTGAAAAATACATAGATGCACAAATTATTTAGATTCTTAAACTAAATCTGATTTCTTGTATGAACAGTATCTCTTTCGATCGGCTTCAAGAACCTGAAGCTACGCGCGGATGGTTCGATTAAAGAAAAAAAAACGCAAAAAAAACTATAAAGCATGAAATTGATCAAAACATGAGCGTAAAAAGGCATGTATTTTTTAGGCAGTTATTGTTCCATCCAAAAAGGTCTCAAGGTTGCATAGAAAATGCTGTCATGGCTGTGTTTTTTACGTTGCTAGTAATTTTGTGCTTTGTTTTGCTTTTATTTTCTTTGCTTAGCTTGTCCTATTTAACATAAAGTGCACTTCATCATTTTCACGTAGTGACAACTGCAGAAAGCAGCGTCGTAACTCTTCTGTGTTAGGGAAACTAGAAAGCCACGAATGACAGTCGGCAATGAGGGAAACTGTTAGCAATCTAATCAACTTAAAATGCAGCTGACAGCTTAACTTAAAGTTTTAGTATGTATGTAAATTAAGCTTTTAATTACCCAGTCGTCAAAATTGGTAGCGATAAACGCTTTCAGGAAGGGCTTTTTTTAAAATGTTTACATAAAAAAGGAGTAAAGATTAGAGCAATTAAAAGAGCAGAAGGCCCAATTCTTTGTTATTTTAACGAATGGGTACTCGCTTGATGCAATCGGTATCATTTTTTATCACGTTATTCTATTTATAATACCAGGCGAGCTGCTGTAAATAATCACAACGCGTTAGAGCCGTCGTCCTTCAGGGTGATCACCCACTGGGTAGGAGACCTACCCCTTACCTGGCCGAATACCTAGCTTTGCCAAAATTCTAAGGTGATTTCCCTTTGGTTGATGTCTTTTTCGATATGCTGATACTACAGCTGGTGTAGTATGAACGCAACATATCCGCCACTGTCTCGCTTGCGGCCCCCACAGAACACAATGTAGCTGGTGCAGCTCAGCAAAGTTGAGTTGCTGTGCTACTTGATTTCTTGCAACATGCAGAATTGGCTGAATATTAGCGGGCACCTCTAGTAAATCACTCATAGCTATATATAGCATGTAATTCAGTATTTAAATCGTCATTATAATGCAGATCTGTAAACACTTTCTTGATAATTTTAAAAAGTTGTTTGCTTCTATTCTAAAGATTGAAATTGATCAAATCATTAGGGCAGTTTTCATTTATGATGACGATATGTAAGTATGTAGTTATAGTATGTATAATTAGGAACCTGTAATATATATAAAAAAGTACTGATTATACTGTTTCTAACTAAAAGTTTCTAAATAATTAGAGGGTTCAGAAGACTTGTTAATCGTCGTAGAATCTTGAAATTTTTTAGAGGATTTTTTTACCACACCAAAATGTTTTTAAACTGATCAAAATATATATCAAGCGCCCCCTAAAACCATTTTAACCATTATTTTACATAAAAAAAAGTTAAGCTTAACATTTTACGGTGGTTAACACGTCTTCTGAATCCCCTAAATCAAGCTGCAGTTTACATATAGAGAAAAAAATTAGAAAACCAAAAACCAAAACTGACGGTGATTGGAAGAACAATTTAAAATTGAAACACACAAAGCCTCCGAAGAGTGGAGTTGTCAATTTTATAACCGACAGCATAAATTTGCATATTGTATAAAAAAAAAAAAATTTTTTTAATTATTTGGCATACATACATCTTTATTTTATAGCATTCATCATTAAAACTAATAAACAATTGGGAAGCTTATTTCTATGTGCATAAAGAATAGAAATTAGTGCTATTAGTAGTTACATGTTTTATGAGAAATATTGACTATAATAAGCGTCAGAAGAATTCAAATCTTAAAAACTCGAGGGTTATAAATAAAAAACTGGTAACTAAGCGGCAGTCGAATATTTCGATTTTCCAATAACATAATTCCGACCTACAATATAAGTTAATTCATAAGCACATAGCAGGCTATTTGTAAACAAAAACTTGATAAGCATTCTTTTGACGCGCATTATACTTCATGTATTTTCAAATGTTTGTATGTATGTATGTATGAAAGTAATATTCGTTGAAGCTATTTATGCAGCTGAAAGTGCTTGTAGGCAATGTATGTATGTTTGTTATTTCGATGTATGTATTAAAAAAATAACTAATTACTAAAATAATATTGACCTAACCAATGCAATGCTTACCATTAAAATACTTTATTACACTGAAAAGAAGCTATGCATAAAAAGAAAAAAAAATAACAAAAATTTAATCAATTTCCATTTCTTTTGCAAAACCGCGTATACTCCTATACATCCAACAACATACACAACTGCCGCTAATGATGAATTTGCCAATGCCAACCAACTGTGCAACAAATTATTCAACAACAGCCAATCCCACCCTGTATGCACATTACGTTTTCAACACACTCGATCAGGATCACAGCGGCATTGTTAGCTTTGAGGTAAGTGGTAAAGCGCAAATGCATACTAAAATATGTATAAATACATCATGCATACTCGCATGTATGAACATTAGGGTGGTCCAAAGGAGAAAAATCGGAATTTTGAATGCTCTCACCGCCTACAACTGTTCTATATTGAAAAAATATGTACCACTATTTTTTATTTTGAAATCACAATATCCAATTGTTTATTTAAAAATTTTTTAATACTAACGAATTTTTGTTGGTCCCCCCATTGCATTTTCTAAGGTTTTTTTCCAACATGTAAAATATAGTTACTATGAAACAAACGTATACGTAAACAACTGGGTTTTATTATTGGGACTCTTCTGAAGAGAAACAGAGTTTTTCGGTCGAAAAAATTGATTTTCAAGAATTATATACCATTTCTATGAAAAGTTGTTTTTCCCCCGTATAAAATACATGGAAAATTTTGAGCAGTTTGAGCGACCTCCAACTACATAATTTTTATTTCAAAAGAAAAAATAGGGGTATAATCTTTCGGTATGGAAAAATGCTAGGCCGCAAAAGCATAAAAATTCCGACTTTACATTTTCACATACACTTTTGGACCACCCTAATTTACATAAGTGCATGCTCAAGGCAAAAGCTTTCAACTCTTTGATGGGGTACCACAGCAAACACACATCCCAAATTAATTGCTTTTGTAATCTTACAAGGGAAAAGCGGTTTTAGTTTTTGTTACACTCGTAGACTGCGCTAAGTTATACTCAATCTTTACCCTTTTCTCATTTTTAACTGCATATTTGTAAATATGTATCAGAAATTCCCTTTCAAAGTTAATTAAATTCATGCAACCCAAATGCAAAGGAGAGACCAATCGATTGCATAAATTAAATTCACAAAGAAATATTTGACGCAATTGTAAAAAGGGCATATCAACGCAAACGAATAACATTTTCCGTACGTTTTTTTTTTGTTTTTATTTAATTTGCCTTGTACGAAAATAAATTGCCTCATTACTATTAAAAATGTATGCGTATTTTGTATAAAAATTTAAATGTTTTATAACCAACTGCACGAGGTGGACTAAGCCTCGGACTTCAAAGTGAAAACAAACATGGAAAATTTAGGAAAACTTTACTTCTTGCATTCGCCTACATGACAAATAGCGATAAATTTTCTAAAAAAGAAACAAGTAATTAAAGTAGTTTTTTACCAAGCGTTTATTAGTTGCTCGGAAAAAGGAACTAAAAAATGAAAACTGAAATAAAACAGGCACATTATTTGTGGACTTATTTCTTTTCACTTAAGTAATACAACATGAACCAAATCGGCATATAAAGACGGGTTTTCCAAATATTTCGACTCTTGCGACACCTATCGGCAAAATTGTTTGTGGAGTTGTTGATTCCCATATAAGAAATATATTATGCTTTGGCCGAGTCCAAAACAGCACGCTAGTCTTTTCTCTTCCGTGCCAACTGACGCCAAGTCCTTTTACACCTGGTCATCCAACGCAAAGCAGGCCTTCCTCTTCGTCTGCTACCAGCATCGCGGCCCGCGTTGAATACTTTCATAGCTGGAGTATTTCTGTCCATTGGAACGACATGGCCAAGCCAGCCGAGCCGCTAAATTTTAATTCGCTGCACTATGTCTATAGCGTTGTAAAGCTAATACAGCTCATCGTTAAATTGTCTGTGCTCTTCGCCATCGCCAACGCATTAAGGTCCGGAAGTCTTTCGCAGAATCTTTCTCTAGCAAACTCCAAGATCTACCTCATCAGATGTTTGCATTGTCCCAGTGTGGTCGCCCAGGCACATCAAAAGGCATCTCTACGAACTGACGGACGAAGTTCAGAGGATCATTAAAACGTCTGGACCCGTCAGCATATCGACAGGCCCTGAGCGGCATTCACAGGGAGTTAGTCTCGAGTTATGTAGACTCCAGACCTGTGAATGCCGTTCTAGGCATGCAACCACCGGACATCGACGAACCGGAGCTTCATCTGTCTCGGGAGACTAGAACCACAATAGCCCAACTTTGCTCTGGCTACTGCAGCTGGTTAAACTCATACCTGAGCAGATTAAACGCAGATGTGCCAAATGAGTTTCCGGCATGCGGAGAGATACCCTATGATTCGAAACATCTCTTCGTATGCCCGGAAAACCCGACAACCCTAACGCCTTTGTCCCTGTTGGCCGACCCTATTGAGGCTGCACGCTTCTTAGGACTTCCGTTAGTGGAGCTTGACGACAACGACAAAGCGCGCGTTGCGTCCGATCGCAGCGCGGCCCTGTAGGCGGAATATTTTTGTTCTTTTGGGCTCTCTGAAATTCGGCGGCGGTACTTAATGAGGGGGAAATGTGAAATGTCGCGCATGCCGCTTTTTTGAAGAGTGCTCTCAGAGAGCAGGTGTGAGAGTTGAATTGTTTTATTCTGAGCTAGTTTAAAGGCTTGTTTAGTTCCTGCCGTATTATATTTTCCTTGGTTTTATGTCCGATGCTAATCTAAATCATTGCCAAGTACATAAAGTCGTCCTAACATTTTACGTTAAAATGATCCCGCACTGACTCATTTAAGCAGGTGTTTAATGCTGTTACGTGTTTCTTAATATCGCGTAACATTACAACCTTGCCTTTGAAGCTTTATACGCAAGAATAACAGGTATTATGTTTGTGTATACGTATTTATTAACTTCATCACAGTTCCCCTGCCTATACTCAGAATATAATAAACTCAGCTGAGGTAGATTTTCATGGCAGGAGCCTCTATATAATATACAGTTATGCTCAACAAATGTACTCATTACAAGCATACAAGTAGTCATACATTTATGCTCCCCATTAGCAAAGCAACGCGCTGCGGTGATTATTAGAGCGCAAAGGGCGCGTATCTCAACTTAAGGGGCTTCTAGACACCACAAATGTCTGCGTGTTGATAGTTTTATTTGCACTTTTTTGTTACTTCTTAGCTCTTATTAGGTTTTCCTTTAGCAATGTTTTTATATCGCTTCGACTACTTATCACATACATTTGTAAGAAAAAAAGCATAAGACCTTTTTTATTATAAAAATCTTCGCTTTAACAAAGCCTACTTAATGACGTTACGACATAAAACTTTTACAACAATTGTTATCGCCCACCAGAAGGCATATTTTCTGCCTTCAATTCTTTCGCTCGGTATTCTTATCTTTCTCTGCGCATTAAGTATTTTCATTTCACTCTGGTGTTGCCTTTCTAATGCTTTTGAAATTTAGTAAGCGGGTATTTTACACTTACTGATTTTCGATGTTTTCCATGTTTCAGTTATTTTCTTTTTCGTAAAGCTTTGCGCTTGTAATATGTATTTGATAAGTATTTATGTGCTATCTAAATACAAACATACATACTCACATATTTAGCGCACACGGCGTATGAGTTACCTAGTCTTAATAATACAGTGGACTACCGATAGCATGTAATTGCATGCGACTCGCGCACATGCGCTTCTCAATTGCCACATGTATAATAAAACTTTCTTAAGTTACAATTTGATGGCATTTCAAAGTATGTTCGGCCTAGTGTGATGCATTCTTCGGACAACTCAACAGAAGTTTTCGCGGACTTACAGCGGTGGTAACTGGCCGCTACAGTGGTTACGCACTACTTTTTCATCCAATAAATATATACCTTTTATTACAGTGGCGAAAATATCAATAGTGAATAGACATCTTACGACGTTTTGGCTATTTTTCTTTCTTTTAATTTACGTTTATTATTTTTTGAAAAACCGTATAATTCAAAATTTCACACTTTGTCCAAACATTAGAAAAATTCACCAAAGTTTCAACAAAATTTTGAACTTTTAAATTAGATTCCTTAGAAATATTCTGAGTATGGAATTTTATATCCCATTAAATTACGCAAAAGTGCAAACTTTAAGCAGCTAAGACTTACCGTTGATTTTTGAAAATTTGTTTTGTGGAAGGTTTCCCATACAAAAGAACTGTTGAACATACTTTCTATGGAAGAAAACCCGCGTACAAAAAATTTACACAAATCAACGGTAGTCCTAGCTAGTTCAAACTCGCACTTTTTTATACTAAATTGTCGACAAAACTGCATACAAAACTGCATGCATAAATTTAATTCTAAAATCTGTGTAAAAAGTTAAAGTTTTGGTCAAACCTTTTTAGAATTCGCCGAATTTTTATAAATTTTCTACAAAGTTTGAAATTTTAATTTACATGTTTTTTTTTACATCATAAGTTATATTTTCAAAAAAATTATACAAGTTTTTTAAACAAAGAAAATTAAATACATGCATACTTCCTAGTCTCCCCTCTGGCTGAGTTAATCACTAGTTAAGAATGATGGTTAGCATTACAGTGGCCAAAAATACTACTAAAAAGCGACTAGCTGATTATGAAAAGGCAATTATGCAGATTAATTGAAAAATATATTTCTGATCCAAATCGAAAGGGATCAAAACAAAATTAAAATTTGCAGTCATGGAACGCGTTTACAGCAGGGACTTTAACGGTTATGATTTTTACAATAAGAATCATTATTTAACCGTTAAAACTGGAATTTGATTCTTCCGATAAAATTTAAACCCTCTTTTTGGATTTTGAATTTTTCCTATAAATTTTTGATCGTTATTTTTTAATTTTTTTTTTATCATATTATAAACGTTATTTTCAGATTTAATTTTTCGTATCATAAAGGATTTTAATAGGTAATAAAAACACAGTCTTCATTACAACGGTTAAAAATGATTAAAAGAAATAAAAATTCAAAAAACCTGCGAAATCTAACAAGAGGAAACCATTGGAGAAATGCCCTATTTCTCATCTTTTGCCTGAGGAAGTAGCACAGAGCCACTAAAGCCCTCCTCTTCACCCTTTCCGCGATATAAGTATTTCACGACAGCTTCTAGAATAAAGCACAAGTACTTAACTTTAACAGATAGTGCTAGTCGAATGCCTCCGATTCAGAGTAGTCGCACGATAAGTTCCGTTTTATAACGATTTACAACGACATAACATTATGGCGCAAATCGCACAAATTGGAGGAGAAGCTCAGTTAAACACTTAGCAAAAGTTTAAACTCCAAAGTATAATTATTTTTAATAAAACATTATTACCATATAGTTTTTATTAACTCTACGTCCATCTGTGAGTCTTAAAATTCCCTATACTCCAATCTAAGGCCAACTAAAAGAATCTTTTTTTGTTAATTCAAAATATAAACAAACGTTTGAGGTAATGCTTTTTATAACCAAATTCCGATGTCCTCAGTTAATACAGCATTACAATGACAAAGGATACAACCAAAGTGTAATACATAAGTAAATAAAAGTTCGTCTCATAGCCGTAATCTTCCATCTTTGTGGCTTATTGGCCTATCAAATGATTACAACAGCTGCATGCTTGTTTACATAATCGTCATTTGCACTTACAACCGAGTACCTATTTACATCAATTTGTATTTAACCTACAATAACACCTAAAATATGCTTAGTCCTATTTTATTTCAATTTGTCTGTTTTGCGGTAATTTAATTCGGTATTTTCTAAACGATAAAAACAAATGACGCACTTCAAAATGCCGCCAAAGAAAACAAACATTTGCCAACAAGCCATGAAACAGCGAGTAATGCCAGAGATGTTAAAAAAGTTAAGTGCTGATAACGAATGGCAGACATTTGCTGTATGAAAAAACAGCAGCTGCGCGCACGCCACACCCCACACCCCACACCCCACAAAATACTAATTTTCGGCAGGTCTCACGGGCGGGATAAACGAAAAACTTTCAGCTGAATGCAAATAACGCGCTTTTTTATCCTTCTTATTTATATGCTTTGACAGTTATTTGGCGCTTATTCATTATGCGTTGGCTTTTGTTTTTCATATGCTTGCAGGATTTCGTTCAAGGACTTTCGATATTGTCGCGCGGCTCTGTAGAGGAGAAACTGCGTTGGACATTCTCGTTGTACGACATCAACGGCGATGGCTTCATAACGCGGGAGGAAATGACTGATATTGTGACTGCCATTTACGAGCTGATGGGACGCCTGCCGGACGAGTGTCCCGCGGAGGAGAAAATCAAATGCAAAGTCGACCACATATTTCAGGTAAGTGTGCAACAGCAACAGCGTTTGCGGCAGCAGTAAAACGAAAACGACTGACTGCCGGATTGTTTGCGAATCACAAAGCATAAAACGTAAACGAAATAAAAAGCTGAAGAAATCATTAAGCATTAAAGCAGTGGAAGGAGAAAGTTGGCTATCAGCTCTTAATGTTTTGAGGAAATGGCGAGCATGCGACTGACTCACTCGTTCACTCACTCAAATATCATCTGCGTGACGATCTGACATGGCCAATCTCAGTGTCCTTCCTTTTTTTATTGAGAGCGTGCTTGACGTTGACATTTGGGGGTTTTTGCATTTTATTTTATGCATTCTCGTTTCACGCTAATTGGCTTGAATTTCTCGCTTATTTATTATTTGCCATCCACAGCATCAAGTTGTGTCGTACATAAATTATTTACTTTGCTTGGGCGCTTTTAAATTGATGACTTGGGGGCTTAGTAAAATATGAAAGGTAATCTCGCTGCAAAATTCCAAAAAAATTAAAAGCCAAACCAAGGGAAACTTTTCAAATAGTATTAGTTAAGGAATTATGAAGAGATTAGATTGATTAGATTAGACTAGATTAGATACGAATAAATTATATTAGATTACATTGGATTAGATTAGATTAAATTA
>NW_016164791.1:0-30026 GCF_001687245.7 Rhagoletis zephyria | reverse complement strand
ATATACCCTTGTGCACAAGTGCGCTCGGGTATAAAAATAAAAAATTAAATGCATTTCAAACAAAATTTTTTTTTGAGGTTTTTCGTATGAAAACTGAACTAAATATTTCTCGGATCGAAAAATAATGTCAAATTCGTACCAAAAACCCTCCTGTAATTCAGGCCTTCAAAGACCGATAACTAGCATCTTAATGGGTATTTTAGGCCTTTATCTTAAAGAGATGGAAGCTCGTTAAAACGGCAGTTAGAGGCTTAAAATTTTAAGCAGTAGAAAATTATAAGCGATTGCGCTAAAACTAAATTTCAATTCACTTTTTCAAATAATACAGACTAAAATTTCCAAAAAATAATTGCTGCGAAATTTTATTATATGTATGTCTGTTAAAACAAGAATTGCCTTTGAAATCAATCTAAATAGTACATTAGTGTAAAAAATTTATTGGATAATATCATTGCACAGAGTTACGTTGAGGTTGTAAACAAAAATCATAGAATTATTCCACAGGTTATCCAAGTCAGGGGTTTCCTACATGGAACACTTGATTACTACCATCTGTATATGTGTGATTGTACGTTTGTAGTGAAAGGTGGAACTCAAAAATAGAACGTCCTTGAAGTGTATGCCATACCGTGTGGATGCGGTTGTCATTTTACCAAAAAAAAAATATACTTCGCACAAACAAAACACAAAACTAAACCGCAAATGATGGCTTGCATGCATCACAATTAGGTGGCCACATTCCCCAACATACATACATACATACCTACGTATATGTGTCCATATAAATACACACTACAGTTTCACTTTAAAGGCGTAAGTGATATTTATAAACATACTAACTTTTGAGCATGCGTACATATGTACGTATGTGCAAAGCTATTTGGATAGATTATAAAGAACTATTTCGTCAGTAGGCAAAATGCAAAAGTTTACCGCATGTCGTTGTTGTTCATATTGCATTTGTTGTTGTTTATACTAAAGCCTCAAATGACATAATGCGAATTGCTACTAATCCCACTGTCGCACACAGACGCATGTAGCTCGCATGTGTGAGCGTGTAAGTTCACAAACGTTCCTGGCCTTGCCTTTGGCATAGTGGTCACTAGAAGTTGCATACACATGCATTTATGTACATACACATATGTACATACACACGTACGTAGATGTAAAATAGTTGAAAAGCAAGGACTTGCCAGGATTAAAATAATAGCTAGCTGCATTGCAAGCAGCAAAAAGCTGACAAAATTAAGGATGTTCGCAAATGTGCATGCATGTGAGTACATACATATGTACATATGTACATATATAAATGTGGACGTAGCGTATGCGCAATGTACTACATATGTACATACATATGTATCAGCGCCTGCAGCTGAGTGTGATAATGACCATGATGAGTGTGATTTTTACTTATGCAAATTCGAGTGCGACAACACTTTGCCTGCCGTTATCTTATAATAACTGTCTTTCTGCGCTCTTTCTTTCATTTTGCCTGTTATCCTTGCCTGCTTTGTGTTTGCTCTAATCCCTGCAGTATTTCCCTCGCCCGCCTTTTACTCTTCAGCTTTCTTTGTTGCTTTATTTACAGACCGCCTTTGTTTGTTACGTCCTTTTAAGTGTATTTTTGTGTGTGTGCCATTGTCATTGGTTGACAGGCATTAAAAATTGCTTTTACTTATTTATACACATTCGCAAACTTGTCGTCTGACTTGTTGAGAAATTTGGTGGTAAATCGTAAATGACGAATGAGGCTATGGAAATAGTTCTGCAGTTGAGTGGCAGCGATTTGTATTTATTTTTTCTTTTTTTTTTTCATTTAACTAGCGCATCTATAAATGCTGTATGCATATATGTATATATATACTTACTGATACCAACATATGGGTTGTTTGGTGAGCATGTGAAGTAAACAATTTAATCTTCTTACTGTGGAGATTTTAATGAAGTGTGCAATGTTTTACGAGCTTCTACAGCGCTGCTAATTTAATATCACTTAAATCACTATTCTGGAATGTGTGTAAATTAAATTTCGTTGGCATAAGGACTTTCGATGGCTTTTTCTTTATTAACAACTAAAGAACAAACTGAGATAAGGTAATTTTTTCATATATGCATAAAAAATATATTTGAAAGAGCTTGAAAGCTATTTGATGTCTGAAAAATACGGATCAAGTTAATTTCCAAAAAATATTTGTTAACTAAAAACTTTCGTTAAACAAATAGATGCGTAGCTCGCACAAGAAATAGTGATTTTATAAGGTATTTTGTTAACCTAAACCTGGGAAGGTCTGATGAGTTGAGGTGTGGTGATTTTTGGTGAGGCGCGGCGAGTTTGGGTATGGTGAGTTCATGCGTAGTGAGAATAATTGGTCCCAACTCCTTTAAAATTTCCTATCAGTTCCAGGTGCTACAAGCTCATTTTCGATGTTTCAAGCCCTCAATGGAATGGAATGTTGACTAAATACATATTTTGCCAACAGGATGGTTCCATATACCACTCAGTTTAAATTTTTTGTTAACTCAACTCTTTCGTGGCCATTCAAGTAATAGTTATACATCGGAGATTTCATGCTCCTGATCCCATCACTGAAGGTGTATCAAAAGTGGTGTTATAAAGCTTTTTTATTCAAATATGCGGTGTAATCTCTTCTTATTATTCTCCGTTCCCTCTTTCTTAATTGGATTTGTATTCCCCAGTCAGTCCGTTCTCGAGCTAAGTGAAGCTAAATTCTAATCCACCTAGTCCTTTTATTAATGTCAATAGTGGATTGAAAACACAGACGAGTGGAAGAATAGGTGGATTATTGACTTTTTCACTTTCACGTCCTATGGCGCTGATGTAAAAAAGAAAGATGACAATAAAGTCGGCATAATTTATTGGCGGTGATACCAAACTTTCAGGTCGCGATTTAAAAATCGACACAGCTGGCCACAAAACAGGCAGACATGCATACTATCTTGAACTTTGCAAGAGATGCTTATGGTAGAGTCAAGGACCTATCGTCGGAGAATACGGAGAAGCTAGTATGCCAGCTCCCACAAAGCCTCTACCAGGTCAGCACCATGCAGTGGTACCCTGATGTCTCCAAAACACCAGAAGACTTGTATAGTCCCAGGATGAGGATATCCGTGTCTACGGGCAAATTCCTGAGCATCTTTCATGCGAAAGTATACGCCATAAATCAGCATTTAGAGATTAACCAACGTAGAGACTACCGTAATGATAAAATCCTAATCCTCAGCGACAGTCAAGGAACCTCAACAGCTCTCAGAACTCAACAACATCGAGGTGTAAATATAATCCCAACCGATTCAAGCATCTAGTTAACCTCCCCTAATATAAGCTTATGTAGAATCACTAGAAGCATCATCGCTGGACACTGCAGGCTAAGAGAACATCTTCACCAACTGGTAATCTGGACGAATGATCTCTATCGATTCTACAAAATTTAACTGTGGAGACACTATTGCACCTGCTCCTTGACTCAATGTGGCCACAGAGAGCACTTCAACTTCTTACCTTTAAGAACTCTTCGGATTTTGTGGAAACTATAAAAATAAGAGATGTGTTGTGATGAGTGGCGCCCGATCGCATTGCGTTTCTCTTCAATTATCTATCTATTTATCTACCCTTATGCCTTTCGTCTTCGCTCATCAAGGAAAGACGGACTACAAATCTTTACACCTCAAAGTATTCTCTACCACCAGAACTTTTTTAAAATATGAAACCTCTCTGCATACAAAAGTATTTATTACAAAATTAAAGACTTTTTTATTACACACTCATTTTCTTGCTTTTTGGTAAATTTTAATAAACTTACAATGTATGTCGCCATAAGAAGGTGTTTTGTCTTCTGCCCCTTTATAGCCCGTGACATTTGCAGCAGCTTCAAAAAGCATCATCATTTCACACCTTTTATCTTCGCACCACAAAATGACGTATTACATGAGAATAGCATTTATAGCAACATAAAAATGTACATGAAAGTGTGCGCATAATGCTCGCAATAAAATACGACTTCTGTCGCTGACAATTCGCATACAAATGTTTGATTGAGTGTCATGTCTCCGCTCAACACTCGCCACCGCCCTTCACGAGCACACTCAGTCACTTCATTGTTCCACTGACTAACTTTCTATGTGGCAGTTGCACGTGGGTTATCGCGTGCCACATGGAAATCGCCGCCACTTTACCATGATTTGTGCTTTTATTTTTGTACTTATCTACTTATGTAGGTAAGTACATTAGACTCTACCACCTTACAAGCAAACCAAAACAGAAAAGTTCCCCATACACTCCTGAGTTCAAGGTATTTTTGCAAGCCTATTTCGAAAACGCTTTCTTTTTGGCTGAACCTATGCGTCGCCTTTTTACATTTTTCAGTGACACCTACAATAGAAAAACCCGGTTTGCATGAAATCGAAAAAAAACCGGTCTTATCGTACATATTTTCTCTACAGTAACACTTACTGTTAGTTAGAAATCACGACCAAAATAAAAAAAAAGACTTCTAAAAATAGGTAAAGCTTTAATTTAGCAATAAAAAATACCGAAAAAGCTCGAAGTGAAACAGAAAAAAATTAGTAAAAAAAAGCGCACACTTAATGGGGTCCGCCGATATTAACAAGATTTGAACGCCAAAGCAACAGCCCTTTGTCGGAAAAAACTCAAGCATGTAGAACCGACTGCTTTGAAAATGAGAGCTCGTTATCTAACAAAAACCATGTAAGTCAAAATTTTAAGCTCTGTAGAAATATTAGGAAAAGTCTACAAAGTTTCATCAAAAAAGGGATTTCCTGAGTATTCAAGTGCAAGTTAAAAAAAAAAAATTTCTGATTAAAAAATTTAAAATTTTGGTCAACGTTTGTTAAAATTCGTCAAATTTTTATAAATGATTTTTGTTAATTATGGCCTTAAAACAATTATATTCATCAATTTTATTGAGCTTGAGGTAATGAAAACTATTACGAAAAATTATAAATTATTGTTAATTTTTCCACTGAAATTTTTCCATTGAAAAAAACGGCCTCAAATTCAATAAAAATGGTGAATATAATTTCTATAAATGTTCTAAAAAGTTTGAAATTTTGATTTACATACTAAACATGGCTTCTTTTTATATAGTAAGCCATATTTTCATAAAAATTTTAATAAGAAAAATAAACATTTTTCTAACAAAGAAAAATAGCCAAAACTTGCTAAAATGTCCCTACCCTACATACATACATACATATGTAGTACATACCCTGTAGGGAACTCAACTAACTACAAATGCAGTATAAGTCCACGATTTTTAAACTAAGTAGGTGGGACTACAACTCGACTACTTTACTTTGCTTTCAACTTACTACTTTTACATGATGATGTCGCAAAAAAAGTTTGTTTGTTTTAAGCTAACTACAAACTGGTTATTTATAAGTTTAGTTTTAGTGTGCCAATTAACAGAATGTATTTGGAATCTTGGTTTTTGTACTATTAGTTGGAATGTATAAAGAGATGTGCTCGTAACATGCATGTATAGCATCCATACATAATTGTTTTTTTTTTTTTTTTTTTTTTTGAACACAAGTTTTTTTGTTGAAAGTGAAAATTGTGAAACAAATTTTATACATACATACATATTTCTTCGGCTGAATCCTGCCTGACTTTGAAACCAATTAATAGTAATAAGTGGGCCTAAAATTGGTTATTTTAGTAGTCGACCGTGAAGCTTCCGACAGGGTATTTAAACACTTCATGCGGTTACACAAAAACGGTGAGCTTACCATTTACTTTTGAGCTCAACACTTTCGGCACAACTCAGTTAATCACAAAAGTTTGCGCTGCTATCCATCAGCATCCGCTGGCTCGTGATCTGTTTACAAAACCCAGCGAAACACTGCAGCTTGGCTCTTAATCCCCTGCACAAGGGATTTCGGTGTTCATGTAATGGCTACCGTGTGCGCATACATACATACTCCTGTATATGTATGTATGTATGTATGTGCCTTTAGCGCTTATTATTGGACTTACAAGCCTTTGGCTGCCCTATCCTCTCCGTTGCGCTGTTGTATTTTTGCTTGCGCAATAACAGCCCATCCCTTCAGTATCTCCTCCAAATTCACTGTCGCTTTGCTGTGGGCTTGTTCTTGTCACTTAGCATCATTACCTGTGCGCGCGATTGTGTCAGCGTTTTTTTAATTTAATTTATTACTTTACTTGTTTTGCCGCTTAACATTTGCATTGCATTTCATCTTCCCATCGTTTTCCTTCGTTCTTGAAGAGGCTTCTGCTGCGGGCCAGTACATACTTTCTTTGTTTACCCCCATTTATCCTAAAGGCAATATTGCTCTCTTTTATTATAGTTTTCCTTTTTCCAATTTACCATTAACAATGGGAAAATATCTCATTGCGCTGCATTATCCTTGAAGCCTGCTCAAGTGTTATCACTTGTTCGTTTTTCTTGGATTTTTGCTATTCTTCTTCTTCCTTTTCATCTTGTATAGCAGCAATTTTGTGTTAAAGGCGTTGCTGAGGAGCGTTGAGCTGCTGAGCAGTTGAGCTGTTGAGCTGTTGAATGTGAAAAATGAGCGCATGTCAGAAGTGATTTTCGTTGGACTTTTATTAAAACGTTGCTGATTTTCAATGAGTACACACCCTTTACTGTGCTTGTCCCCATACATTTTTGCCTTTTCTCCACCCTCAATTTTCGGCGCACAATGCGACATAAAGTACATTTTTGTAATTAAAATTTTGGTTGGATTTCCAGCCAAGCCACTCAGGCTTCTCGCACTGTATTTTCGCTTGAATTTTTCCTTTGACCTTCATACTACATATTTGTAGTATTCTTATTGGTTGTTTGGGTCGATATGTTAATGAGACACATTGGCATGTGATATCTGATAATTATCTTTAATGAAATACAATGGTTGACTGTGAATGGTTTAACGCACGAAGGTCGCTCTCTCCTCTCCGACCTACTACGTAATCGTCGCCTGGCTTGAGCGATAAGTTCGTCCAATCGCTTTAAGTCACCATGGTCGGCCGGCGCAGCTGTGGAGGTGCCATGCTTGTGACTGGCTTGGAAGGTCATCAGGATGGAGTTAGTCCTAAAGGTTGGAAAGTATTTTAATTTACCTCCAATGATTTCAGCTAGACAGTCTCTCCTCTATTCCGCCCAACTGCAACTCCAATATTAGGTCATCGTTGAAATAAATCTTATAGGGCTCATCTGCCACTTTCTCAGGCATACAAACCTCGGAGTAGAGTGCGATAGCGCCTTGTAGCCCGTATAGAAGGGACTCTCACATTTGCTCTGAGGCTCTTTTCTGTAACTCTTCTCTACCGATTATTTCTCTACTGGTACTGGTACTCATTAGCAGTAGAGAACAAGGCGGCGAATTCATATATGATTTGCAAATATCTCGAAAGCATATCCATATATAAAAAAAACTCGATTTTCGGAATCACCAAGCAATTCTACATAGGAATTGGATAGTGGCATCCATAGAACATTATTGCTGTAAACCAGTATTATACTAAAATGGATACCGGCAGCCGGATTACAACATTTGCTATCGCTAGTTTTGATCGCCAAAAATCTCCAATACAATAGCAGGTGCGCCTAACAACACGCAACATTGATTTATTTAACCATTTTTTCATCGCAACTATAATTTATAGGTCCACAAAAACCCCGAAAAATCGTTAATTTAAAAAAATGGTTAAACAAACAATTGGGATTATTATTTAAAGTCTCCTGAAGAGAACCAGACTTTTCCGATCGAAAAATATTGATCTTCAAAAATTCTAAACCATATCTACGAAAAGTTGTTCTTTCCCATATAAAAATACATGGAAAATTTTGAGCCCTTTGAGCGACCGAATGGGGGTGTACTTTTTTCGATATAGACCAAGCCTCAGGGGTGAGAGCATTGTTTTTAGACCACCCTAATGTACATACTATTACACTCGCAAGCATAGTTAACCGCGAAAGAAACTTTACGCGACCTTCTTCGCCGTCAACTATGTTAACGAGTCTTTCTTCGCTGAAGTTTTTCCACTTTTGAGTTCGGGTCTTTATTCGAGTCTAGTGACGATATATGTATGTAATACTCCTAAACAGTAAAGGTATATTGTTTTCAGAACGAGAAAGGCATATATGATTATTTCGGAAGTTATATAAAAAAGTCATAAGCCTTTCAGCGGTTTGTAGAGCCGCGTTATGTTTCGGAAATACCCCATTTCTACCAACGCCAATACATGCGGATCGAGTTCTTAAATTTGTAAAGAACTCATTTAATAGGAAAACAAAGCTATTACAAGCTCTTCAGTTATATTTCTATTTACAAAGTTGTTTAATAATTTTTTTTTTAATTACACCTAGGCCCTTTCTTAAATAACACATGGGCCGCTTCACTATAAAATAAATCCGCCACTGGATTGAATTGACAGTTGCTCGAATTTTTTCGTTCATAAATAAACACGTGCACAATACCTACACAAAAACCATACTAGACTGTTTCGTTTTGATATCGAAATTTTTACACATTGAGAATATAGCTTACCGCCTATATAGATGTATACATATATATTACATATATATATATGTGCATAAGAAGCTGCGCTTCTCTCTACGCTAAAGAGTTTTTCATACGCTCACGTTGCGCTGACAGTTGGTAGAGGAATTTTTTCTAGTCAACTTGAGCTCACTTCATCAGTGCAATAATTCAGTTTGAGCTTAACCTCACTTTTTATGGTCCATTTTCTTTTAGTTGTGTTGGCAAAAAAAGGGATAGAGACGAACTACTTAAACTACATGCGGACTGCATGAGCACTGAGCAAAAACTATGCCGAGTGATGTCAGGAAGCTGTCAAGGGGCTTTCTTTGGCGAACAAAGACCAAGGGATCCCGAAGTATTGATACTTATAATTCAACTTTGTCTCGGTATTGGGCAACCACCTACACCTATCCTTACCAAACTTGAAGGACTTATGGGTCCATACGAATTTTCCTTCCAGATTCCCAGAATCCACTTTGCAACTACACAGTTCATTGCCACTGGTTTGTCACCTGAATACATTGTCGAGAAGTTTGCCGATTCAATCAGCTGTAAAGTCATTAACAGCAGCTGAAATGAAAATTTTGGTTTCTTTGGGGATTATGGTTCATTTTTATATTCTTCCTATTTTGTACTCTTCACTAGCGCCGTTCAAAATAATTTGCATTGTTTCTGTCTTCCCGTTTGGACGCCAGCCAGCGAGTCGATCTTTAGACTTCAAAATGCCTATTTTCTGATTATAAGAACAATAGCTACTACAAAGCTCCTTTGGCGCTTTGCGCAACAGTGAAATTGGAAATGTCCTTCTTTTCATTTTTTGGAATTGTTCTTTTCATTTTCACTTTGACCTTCTTCTGCAGTTCATACAAAATTTACTCAGGCACGCAAATAATAAAGAAATACGAAAATTGCGCTAGTTTTCTTTATTTTCCATACAGTTTTGTTGTTTTTCAACCTTTTTTGTGGCCAGTTAGCAAATGCCAAAACCAACACTACAAAGAGATAGAGAATACTCTTGAGACATCATTAACAACACTTCAAAGTTCCTCCACATCATTTGCTTACTTAAGTCCTTCGCCATTTTCTAGCATTGCATTCTTTCTCTATTCTGGCGTTTTTCTGCAATTGCAGCTATGTCTATTCTCGTTCTCGCAAACCAACATTACGAGCACTTATATAGTCAACTAAGATATATTTTTTTCATTGGCTTTTCGTTTTGGTTAGCTCTGGTTTTAGCTTTGCATTAGCCTCTTCGCTGGGGCCTCTCGAGGCTAATTTGGCATTTAACGTGGCCATTAGTTACTTACCTAGCTTTGGTGGTGAGTTCCTTAGTGTTTGTGGCTTTGAGGGTGGGGATACGTACGCTACATAGATGCAGGTGAAAATGACAGGTTGTGTCTCAGTGAAGAAACTACTTAGCCAAGTGTTGCTCTTTACTTAACCTGCCATAATTTTTCGAGCATACTTTCAGGCTTTGCGCCAACAAGCAACTTAAATTAGTGGCTAATTACCTTCTCCTTGTATTGTTGTGTGCTGGTGAAGGTATGTGTTTTTTGTTCACCTGTAGATATGCGAAAGCAGTACATATACACCATTTTTACCGTTAAACTTTCAAGTCAAGCTTTAATCGAACTCACTAAAACTTTAAAACTTCAAATCCGCGCGCCATATTGCAACTTCCCACGCTTAGTTCCACAATGAGATGCAGCGCGGATTATCCGGATAATGCATTTAAAAACGTTAAAGCAGCCCTCCATCAAATGCAACAACACTGCAATAAACAGCAACAGCGTGCAGGGTGGGCGCTCTTGCGTGATGTGTTAGCGAACAGCAGCAAAAGCAACAACCGACATTGAGCAGCGTGTTAACAATGCAAAACATCAGCGATAACAGCATTCATTGTTGCTGCTGCATCGGTGTTGAAAAATGCAAAACAGCCTTAATACCAGCAAATAGGAAACAAATGTGTGTGCATGCCATACATACATACATAAATGCATACATAATGTGTGCAAATAAGCATTTACATATATGCCATTCATGACGTCAATTGCAGCAACAATATTCCCAACCAAATTTCTATATTTTTCAAGTTCATACGACTACAATTTGATTTCATACTAAATGTTAGCCAATTACTTCATAAGCATAGCAGTTTTCGTGGAATTAAAATACGATAGAAAATTTAATTTCATACTCACAAAAGCGTTTATGAATTTATATGTAGATGCAATGTAGATGGGGAGCACAAAATAATCAAAACACTTCAACATTTATATTATAGGGGAAAAAACCTATGAATATCGTATAAATGTATATGGGGTGTATGTTCCATGTTTTGGTGAACCCCCACTTCAAGTGTTTGATTTGTTTCAAATTTTTAGGGTTGATGCATAAACATAAATAAACAATAAAATTGAAAATCAATGATTAAATTTAAATTAACAGCACAAAACAAAAACAAATCGATTTAATCAGTTTTTCCAATATGTTCTCGGAACGGGCGAGAAAAAACTTGAAAAAAAAATCACACATGATGTACATACATACATCAAAATTCTCTATGAAAAGAATATTAAAAATTTTTTTTTTTTGTTGAAACATTTTTCAAATACACATTTTTTGATAAAAAAATTAGTTTTTGAAAATATGCCATCTCAAAAAAAAAAATTTAGAAAAATCATAATGGTTGCTCTGAGTATTGCGCAATATTTAAGTATAGTGCATATCATATGTAGGTGCACTGTACAATAATTTGAGTTATGAATTTGTTTTTACGCCGAAGTTGAGTAAAATGAGTCACTTAGGTCTCTTTTTATGACGGTAAATGCGTTCCTCAGAAAGCCGCATAAAAAACAAAAATCGAGTATAAAAAAGTTCTTTGCTTTCATACAAAAACAGGGAGTTGCAGTTCCAGCATTTTCAAAAAACGCTATAAATTCAGTGGTAACTCTTTCTTATTCTAACGTAGATATCAATCATCTCCTCGCCGAGACGAACACTTACAAATTTATAGAAATAATTGGTGCTAAAGTAAATATCCCTATCGATACAGATTATTTTAAAGAAATCAAAAAATCTCGATCTGCATAAGGAGGATATAGATTGTGGCCAAGCTTTCACAATTTTTTAATATTTTTCAACCGCCAAAACTACAAAGTCTTTTTTTCTGACCTAAATCGACAGTGGCGACCTCTAAATGACCTTTAAAAAATGTAATAAAAATATGCAATAATATTTCTCATAAAAATAATAATAATACACATATGTACATAAGTATGTATTTGTATCACAAAAAAATATCTACAAAAACTTGTACTAGCAATTCACTTGTCACTCAATAGATTAATTATTATCAGTTCAATAAATGAATGTTTTGATACTAAAATAGTTGCATGATTTACAAGCACCCGTTATTTGTTTGCAGCAATAACATCAAGTAAAGAGGCTATAAAATCACAAAAAAAAACATAACATAGTGGCTATATTCTACAGTTGTCAGCTGGACTTTGTATATCAGCAGTTAATCTAAAGTGTGTTAACCCATAGACATTGCGTTTATTTATGTATCACATCATCTTTTGACAGCTTTTAACTTGCTAAGTATGTACATTAGACCGTATGGAAAAAAAAAATTTCGCCATACACCACCTCATATGAAGTATTTCATGTAAAGCATTTAAAAAAAAATTATTATTATTTTTTGGACAACCCTAGTAGTCACCCAATTACATTTTTCTTATATCTTCGGCATTTATAGTCGGATTTTAAAGTGTGATGCACCAGTGACCTCGTGTGCTCCATTGTGGTACTTACCCACCAGATCTCAGTTGCTACCACCCTAACGTACCGCCCTAATGACATTAAAATCATCATTAGTCTTTTGCGAAAGAAGTATTTCGATTAGTGCAGTAGAACCTGAAATAAATATATTTTATTTTTGTTGGACAACCATACGGAAAAAAAAAATTTTTTCTAAGCATTTCTCCGCTTGTACATAACAGTTCGTGACTTGATTGTTTGTAACGGAAATTTTAATCCATAAAATTTCACTGTCAAAGCGTATTTCCATCGGCTCTCGGCTGGTAATTAAGTATTTCATTGTGGATATTGCAATGCTTCGTGACGGCTTAAACTAGGCGTTTCGTCGAAAAATGTTTAAACATGCAGGGTTGTATTTTATTGGTAGTAGCATGAAGGTTGTGTTTAATTGGTTCCAAGGATAAGGACAATTGTTGGAACAGTTTCATATACTCCATCACGTCTGGTCTTTAATCCCAATCCCACATTAATTAATAACGGGTAGGTATTTTGTAATCGAGTCAATTTAAGCCATAAAGCCGACTATTAGAGATTATTATTAGAGAGAAGGTTTATCGACTTTAAGAAAAAAACACCTAGAAAGTCAATTCTGAAGATCAAGAATCGATTCCTTTCATTTCCTATAGTGCAACACAAAGCCATACATCGATATGTATTCATCTTGAGGTACATTTATCTGAGTTTTAGTACAAAAATTTCCGCAAATCAGTTACAATTTAAAAATTTCATTTTCCTACCCTGCCCCTTACCTTTTCTATCGATCGTTCACTGAAAAAATGATGCTGCCTTCTTTTGTTTTCGTTTTTATTGAAGTTTATTTTACTAAAATTTAAATTAAACATTTTACATGAATTTATTACAGTTAGTTTATAGTCCAGTTTTGCGAATTGTGGGTGGTGTGTACAATAGTATATGCATGAATGTTATTTGTTTATTTTATTTTTATTTTTATTACTTTTTCATTCGTAACTGTAGTCTAGAGAGTATTTTTGTTTGTATGCTGCAAACTTATTAACTGCAATTATTACTGTGTAGATGACTTCTATTTTCACGCACATAGTGGCTTTATTTTATATATGTATAATATGTATATTAATGTATGTATATTTTTATTATATGCAGTTATTGTTGTTTACTGCTGATTTTTGGAGCATTTATTTCCTCCAATGAAAAAGGGTTCAATTGTTTTCGACATTTACTATTCATTCACTGTTAATTATCCGTTTATGCCAAACGCACACATTTTTATACAAATGTAGGTGGTTTTTTTTTTTCAATAATGTCGGAAAAGGAAATGTTTTATTAATTTTGCCGTTTTTATTGTACATTGAGTATGTACTCATATAAATGTATGTACTCATATGCATGGATGTAAATATGTGCTTGCCTTGATTTATGTACACATTAGAATTACATAATTAAATACATAGCATCCGCTGATAATACACGCATATGCAATATTAATTAAATACAAATATAACAATGCAGTATAATATAGTAATAATAATAATTATAATACATAATAAGTAATATGTAATTGAAGATATATGTATGTACGTAAATACGTAGGTACGTATGTATGTATATAGTAGCGTGAAGCTTTGCACGCAATAGTAATAAAATATTTAATTAAAGTTGTTTTTTGTGTGTTTATAGTAAACTCTCTCTTTTTTTAGTAGTTAAACTATTCTTTTTTGTTTATTTCATTGTGTTGGTATAGCAAAAAACACATTTACACTAAGCACTTTACTAGTTTATTTTTCTAGTTGAATTAAATTGAATTGAATTAATTTAATTTAATTTTGTTAATGTGTCTACTAAATGTCGGTACATCACAATTAATTTTGGTTCATTTTCACATTGCATATTTTACTGCGAAATTTCATTTGCTTTCATATTTGCATTCTTTACTTTTTTGTATAACAGAGGTTGCGCTATGAGGAGCGATCTGACTGTGGGAGCGATTTTTTTTGCTATCGTTTATTTTTATTTTTTCGGGTGTAGGCTTGATTGAGTATTGAAAAAGAGAGCAGCTTAATTTCATAACGGCCCTTCTCCACAGACCACAGGTTTTTGCCTACTAAATGTCATTTTTATTGGGTGATAAATTTTTTATCAGAGGCAATATTTGTGTGTGGGCATTTTTTGGCTTGTCAAAAGCTATTGTATTTTTGCCGCATTTAATCACATAAACAATTTATAAAATTGGCTATTTCACATCCAAGTAAATAAAAACAAATATTTTAATAGGAAATAGCTTGCTTTTATAGATTGCTTTTATGTTAAAATATCAATAACCGTAACTTGGTTGAAATTAAAAAAAAAAAAAAAAATAGCTATGGTTTTGATATAAGTGAATTAAAAAAAAAAATAGAAGTAAAAATCCAAAAAATTCATTTATTCTTAATTACTGCTTACGGTTAGCTTACTGTTTGCTTGCTTTTTCTTATTGTTGCCATGACTGTTAAATTGTTAACAACGATAAATTTTTTATTTTTATTTATTTTTTTTTGTTTTTGCAAGGAACTAATTATATTTATTTCTGTGTGTGGTGATGCGCGTGGCTGCTATTTTTTAGTTTTCTAGACGTTGATGATTCGATGCTTTATTTCTTTTTGTAATTTTACAATTGAGTGTGCTTTTTCAATATCTTGTATTTGTTTTCTTATCACGTAATTTCGCCTACCATTCAATAATCTCAATTGCATATATTTTAATTATTTTATAAAGAATCTTTGAAGCCTTAAATTTATGTATTATCTATTAAAAAAAGAGTGTGCTTGTACTTATTTTTTATTTTTTTTTGTTGGAATTTTAATTATAGTATGTTAAAATGTGTTGATGCACTTGAAGTGAGATTTGCTTTAAATTTTATTTATGTATTTATATTTTTTTTTTTCTTTAATTTTTCTGTTCCTATAACTTTTCGCGCTCATCTATTTTGCGTTTATTTATGTGTGAATTTTTGTTTTTCTTTTTTACAAATTGTTTCATAATTATTCGTTTCGCTTTTTTCTTAGATTTTTTTCTTGCTCAATCATTCTCTGTTCAATTGTTTATGCAATTCTGGTAACACTAATGGTTAATTTAGTTATTTTATTTATTCATTTAAAATTTATTTAAACTATAATTTAGAATTTCTTGTACAGTTTCCTAGCTTCGTAGCGAGAGAGGGAGTTAGCTTACATAATTTGAAGACCTTTACATGTAAAGAGCTGTTATTTCAAAAAATGCCAGAACTTGTCTTGGTCACAGATTTGAATATATTCTAACAGCAAGAAAATGAAGGTACTTGCCTCCATTTTACTCCGTTACTTCACTTATCATTTGAGCTCACCTACAAGTCAGCGCAGCCACTTTGAAATTTGATACCTTACCAAATGGCAACTCAACAAAAAAAAAAACATCTGCACAAAAATTAAATCAACTTTCCACCCAGGTGGTAAGTCAATGTTAAAACTACCACTGCATACAATGGTCGACATTTAACAAGATCCTTATAGCGGACGAAGAACTGCACCTGCGAAATCTTCACCTCACCTCTCAAATCAACTCAACTAACACCACTGTCAACGAATAATAGCTCGACTGATCAAAGCCGGGCTTGGTTATGTGAGGTCAATGTTCACCACAAAACGACCTTTAGTCACTAGCGGTAACAAAGGATGATCGAACCTTAAATAGACTTAAGGTTGACTTCATTTAGAATTCTAAAGCAATTAGCTATTCTTAGTCACGCCTAAGTTAAAGTTGTCCTACAAAGTTCTAAACTAACTCGCCCCAGGTATTCAGTATTCATGGCCTTTAAGTTTAGCTAGTTCGAATAGCGTATATGTGTCTTCGTTAGAATTGCACAGGACCGTAGTTAAACTAATCCACCCTGCGACTACTTGTCTTCGCATGACCTTATCGACCTCATTCTGTAGCTTTTTAGGGTTTTTGCTCAACTCGCTCATCTAATCAATCGTCAGACCAATAGTCAAACACTTTTCGGTATCAAACACATATGTATTATTGCTATGAGGGTAGAAGTTTTGCAATACATTGAAAAGAAAGGACGAAAAATTCGCGTACCTGAAAGCTTTTGGTTCAGTATGAGAAATGTTTTTTTCTATTAGATCAGTCAATCAGACGCTTGATGTCGAAATAATTTTATAGCATCTCTCAATTTGACCGAAAATATTTTTGAAATAAGTATTTCGAAGTTATATAGCTCTGGTCACATGATATGCGCTGGTCGTCAGTAAGCAAGTTACACCTTAGTGTACGACCTCGTGGAGTATCAATTCTCTCAGATAAAATTGTGGTTCTCACAAAACCTTGCCGTTTTAGGTTGCTCACCGCCTCCGCCAGCTCTGGTAATAATTAGAGCATAAAACTGGAAACTGTCTAATTTATCAGAGATTTAGTTGTAGTTCGTTGCGTATTCTATATTATTATAAATTTAAATCTCATAATTTTCGCCTAAAATATTACTTTTTTCTCAATTTTGTTTTAGCTTACAATTTGCTTGCTTTTATTTTCTATTCTTTGCTGAAAATCTATATTATCCACTTAAGTTATATTTAGTAAATAATGTGAATGCTCGAGTGTACTATGCGAATTCATGTTATCTAATAGAATGCGATATTTGCGAGATGTTGAATTTAGAAAATCTTACGGACTCGTACGATGTTTGTTTATAAATTGCGCGCGCGATTTTAGAATATTCTTGTTTAGTGTTTTAGTATACAAATTAATCATATTGTAAACATGTATGTATTAAAAAGGCTGTACAGAGAAATGTCAAATGCAAGTTCAAAAAAAAAAAACAAAATCAAAAACTAAAATGTGGAAAGTTTACATTTCCATATTGCCTGAAAGCAATCGCCCCAGCCAGCCCCAATTTATAACTCGGCGACGCGATTGCTTGCGCAATATGTCTTAGCGAGAAATTTTACTGAATATTTTTTTTATTTGTAGAGCTTTATGCAAAAAAAATATTGTATGGTATAGTTTTTTTTTTCCATGAAAATATTAGTAAATACCTTAACAAATTTACCTAATTAGCCAGCCGAACTTTAGGTTCCTTTGAGCTTTGGTTGGTAATATCGTTGAAAAAAAAGATAATTCTAATAAGTATGTACTTGTTTTATTAGTTGTGGTTTGAAGTTATCTACATATGTATATATAAGCAGCTTCAAATAACTGTTCTTACTTGCTTGCTCGTTTTCCAAAATGAATAGCAACTATTTATCTCTTGTCAAGGTGTTATTTATTTGCTAAAATTTTTCAATTCTTTCTAGTTAGTACGAAGATGTTTTAGCTGAAAATGCTTTATATACACTTGTAATTACATACATATATGTATGTAAATATGTATACATTACAATTACATATATGTAAGTATGTATGTATATATATGTTTTGCATTATTATATTTAGAATTTGTTCTAATATGCTTTTCTGTTATCGCAATCGTAAGATTTTCAACATTCGGATTTAGGTAATATATATATATATAAGTTGTGTGGTATGTATGTATGTATATATTTTTCATTTCTTTATGTATATTCAAATTTTTGCTATTTTTCTTATGCATTTCTTGCATGTGTAAATGTTCGTTTGTTAATATATTTGCTACTCAAACTTTTGGGAAGACTATTAAAAAGTACGAATTTGAACGAGGAATAATGCAAAGCGTTGCGATTTTATTGAACTTTCTCTTTTGCTTAGGAAATATAATCAAAAAAAAAAAATGCTGGAAATGAAACTATTTTATAATACGAGTTGAAAAGTAATTATATGTATAAATTAATAAACATTCAGCTTATTAAAGAATCATCAAAAAATTTAAATTTGCATTAAATAAAATTTACAAAACTTACGAAAAATAATTAAAATTTTTCAAATTTGTTTTTAACCTTATTGCACTCAATTATCTTACATTTCCATTATTTTGTTAGTAATTATATAATTACAAGAACTCGTTTTGCTTGCTTCAGCCGCATGTTACCGAACTTAGTGCCGCTGCTCCCTGAAAGCAACCACCAACGATTTGTACACGCAATATATTAACGGTAATAAGAGCAGCGGTTTGGAAACTTGCAAATTGGCGGACCCATTGCAGCCATCTGTATTACAGCAATAGGTTTGCGTCTCCCAGATTTCTGTAAATAAGAAAATGCAGAGAAAGAAAAATAGTGGAATGGAAGTTCAATAGATTTACTTAAGTTGTTTGCATATACATATGCGCGTATGTATGTATGTATTTATGTTAGTAAATAGTAAAAAATTAAAAACAAATAAGCGTGCACTTACCCTTCTCAACACACTCGGTGGCGCAATCTCGCACTGTTGACAATTCGCTAACATATTTCTGGGAAAAAAAGTAAAAATATTAATGACAGATTATTTCTTATAGTTTTAGTACTTAACTAAGTTAGTAAATACTTAAGGCTACCAAACAAATAACGCGGCGGCAGCCTCCCTTTAGTGCTTAAAACTTGTATAGGGCTGCCACCTGTGCGAAAAGTTATAAGATGTAGGCTATTCGTTGGATTACCAAAAATTAAGTGTCAAATGAAAGAGATTGGGCTCCAGCTGTTCAGTAATAAATTAATTTTTGAGTATGGTTTGCATCTTTTGAAAAATTATGAGACCATTCGTTGGATAAAAAATTAAGTACCAATTAACTTATTTTAAGTAGGCTTGCCACCAATTAAAAATTACTACCTACGTAAATATGTTGCGTGAAAGATTTTTTGTTAGTGGCATCACATTTTCACGGTTCATACAATTTAAAAAAATGGGGTGTCAAATGAAAAAGGTTGTATTTTTTTCGAAGGGGGTTGCCAGCTGTGTGAAAAATTATAANACTTACCCTTCTCAACACACTCGGTGGCGCAATCTCGCACTGTTGACAATTCGCTAACATATTTCTGGAAAAAAAAGTAAAAATATTAATGACAGATTATTTCTTACAGTTTTAGTTCTTAACTAAGTTAATAAATGCATAATAAAATTTCTGTAGGGTTGCCACCTGTGCGAAAAGTTATAAGATGTACGCTATTCGTTAGGTTACCAAAAATCCATGTCAAATGAAAGGCATTGGACTCCAAATGTTCAATAATAAATTAATTTTTGAGTATGGTTTGCACCTTTTGAAAAATTATAAGACCATTAGTTGGCTAAACAATTAAGTACCAATTAAGTAGGATTGCCACCAATTAAAAATTACTACTTACATAAATATGTTGCGTGAAAGATATGTTGTTAGTGGCATCAGATTTGTACGGTTCACACAATTTTAAAAAATTTGGGGTGTCAAATGAATAAGGTTGTATTTTTTTCGAAGGGGGTTGCCAGCTGTGTGAAAAATTATAATAAATGCGCTGTGTCAAATAAAAGAAATAGTTCTCCAGATGTGCATTAGCGTTTTATTTTTTTTTTTTTTATAGATATGCCGCCTGTCTAAAACCTTATACGAGCCGCACCGTTCAGCAAACGATTAAAAATCAAATTTAAATCATACCAAAGTATTTACACATACATACATATGTATATGTACATTCAATAAAAACTAACCATCGCAGTTAATTAACAAAAAAAAAATAAAAATTGTGTGGTCACAAATGCGCCATAAATAACAGCGATAAAGAGCAGAGGTTATAAATACTGATACAGTAAGCCTTTGTAAAGGATATACATACATACATACACACAGACATGCACTAAATAAACTTTATATGATAAACAGAAAGCTTCTACATACATATCGGCGTTAAATTGGAGAACTTCATAACTGCAAAAATCTTAATTAGGCTCCTTTCTTTGTTGAGAGAAATACTTTTTTTTCGTTAGAGATAAGAAAAAGAAATGCCAAGTCTTTACTTAAGAGCCAAAATTTTCAGACATGGTTATGCATATTTTTTTTTTTTTTGCAAATTTTTTACCTTGGATTATGACGTTTTTTCCAGTAAACGAACGGCATGTTTATATTTGCTACCAGAGTGAACACCGAATATATTTCATATCAGCCACAACCACGCCGATATAGTGTAAGAAATCTTACCAAGACTTAGCGCTGCATCGCTAATCTAATCGTTACTGTAAAACTACTCAAGCGCCTTAATAAATATTTTTATCATTTTCACTACACAACCAAAATTCCACTTCATATTACCTAAACCCAACTTCTACCATTTCACTTCAGTTGACTTTTGACTCAAACCGTTGCATACGATGATGTCCCATACAAAGCGCACATGCTTCTACGCCACTTTGGCTTGTATTCTTGTCGCCGTGCAGGCGCTGCCGCCTTGCGCACGGGACGACGAAGACTGCCGCGAGAGCCAAATGCATCCGGACCTGCCTTCTGCACCCGCAGGTCGTGTGACTGGACGTAAAATCGATGGCGATGACACCAACGACTATTGGCGCAATCAGGGCAAAGAATTCATCAAGTCCAAGTTTGCTGAGAAACTAAACACCAACAAGGCCAAGAATGTGATTTTGTTCTTAGGCGATGGCATGGGCGTCACCACGCACTCGGCTGCACGCAATCTGCTCGGTGGTGAGGAAAAGTACTTCTCTTTCGAAAAATTCCCTTACACCGGTCTATCGAAGACCTATGCCGTCGATCGTATTGTGCCCGATTCAGCGAACACCGCCACCGCCTACTTGTGCGGCGTCAAGGCCATGGAGGGAACAATTGGTGTGAGTGCTCAGGTAGAACGTGAAGATTGTGAAGCAATGCTGGATACCACCACGCACGTTTACTCGATCGCCAAGTGGGCCATGGACGCCGGTAAGTCGGCTGGTGTTGTGACGACCACAAGGATAACGCACGCTTCGCCAGCAGGCGTCTATGCGCACATTGCGGATCGCGACTGGGAAGATGACACTGAGGTGGGGAAGTCCTGTGGCGCTAACAGTCAGGTGAACGATATAGCTTATCAGTTAATACACGGCGAAGTGGGCAGCAAGTTGTCGCTAATGATGGGCGGTGGCAAGCGGCATTTTGTGGATCGTGAAATCTATGCGAATGGCACACGCAGCGATGGTCAGAATCTAATTGATCAATACCAGCAACTAAGCGCCAAAAATGCATACGTAGAATCGCTTGCGGAACTCAACAGCTTAAATTTCAGTAGTGTCGACCGCGTGCTGGGCCTTTTCGCTGACAGTCACTTGCTTTATCACCTAGAAACTGACGCGAGCTCACGCCAGCCCACACTGGAGGAAATGACGCGCAAGGCAATTGAGTTCCTTAGTCGCAACGAGCAGGGCTACTTTATTTTCATCGAAGGCGGGCGCATCGATTTGGCGCATCATGACAATATGGCGCGCATTGCACTGGATGAAACCGTCGAGTTCTCAAAGGCCGTTCAAGCCGCGCGCGAATTGACCAACGAGGAGGAGACGTTGATTGTGGTCACAGCCGATCATTCGCATGCATTCAGCTACTCTGGCTATCCGGTGAGTTGAAAAATATATGTATATGCTCACATATTTTAATTGTTTAAAATTAATTAAATATCCAACATATTTTCACTTATTCAGTACCGTGGTAACGATATCTTTGGCCGCACACCCGCCACACCCGGCGATCGCAAGCCATTGATGACCCTCAGCTATGCAAATGGGCCGAGTTATGAGAAATTCTACGATGTTGACAATAAGGTGCGTCGCGATCCGACAACCATTGTAACAGGCGACATCTACGACGTATTCCCCGCTACCGCGCCACTTGACACGGAGACGCATGGCGGTGATGATGTGGCTGTATTCGCTGTGGGTCCTTGGGCGCACCTGTTTACTGGCGCGTACGAGCAAAACACTATTCCGCATATTATGGCTTATGCTTCGTGCTTATCCGACGGCTTAACCGTTTGTACTTAAGCCGCGATGAGGCTGGTTGGAACAATATTTGTTGTGAAATAAAAGAGCTTGCTTGTTTACTATAAATAAATTATTTGAAATATATTTAGGGAAAATTTATTAAATTAAAGAGTTTTCAGAAAAGTAACGATCCATCGATTGCAAGATTTTAGTAAATAGAAAGCTATAGATTGTAGACATAGTCACAAATACACTTCAAACAAACAGACCCAGGGTTGCATATACATAGACATACTATATAAAACTGCTTGCGGGCACGTGGGTGGGGTTTTTTTATACTTGGCTTTTGAATATAACGGAGGCGTGCGATCTTGGGCTGGTTGGATTATCAGTGATGATTCATCACGTTCTTCGATGACGCAATATTAGGCAAAACTAGCGTGAAAACTTTGCATTTGTTTATTTAGGTCGGCGACTTTAGACTACAACGGTTGAAATGCTTTTTATTTGCGGGCACTATAAATTTAATTTAATAATATAGGCAACCAAAATATAAAGATATGATCTTTCTGATACCAAAATTAAATAAATATGGTTTGGCGGGATGTCCAGCCCTTCTCTTACCTTGATCATAGAACATTTCAATGGGATAATGGCAAACTGTGTTTCAAGCCCTTCAGCCCGCTAATCAGCTATTAGTACCCTCTCTATAAGAATGATCATCTCCAAGCCTATGCTAGATATTAAGGCACCTCGGAATTTGAGAAACGAATTTGCACGCGAGGTAGCGAGCGAAAGGGGTTCGAATCACTAGCTTAATGAACCTAATTTCACCCTGCCTTATGTAACGATAACGACGACGCTAACGACAATAGCATGTACACCCTTAAAATCTACCATAACCGTAAGCAGAATCCTCATCATAACCATAGCCATAAACTATAAAAGTAAGCATAACCACAACCATAACCAAACTATGATAATAACCATAACTATAACGATAACAATAACCATAATCATAGCCATAGCCTTACCCTTAACCATAACGATATCCATAACCACAACCATAACCAAACTATAACCATAACCATTAGCAAGCCATACCGTAACGGTAACCATAACCAAATGATAACCATAACCAAAACCTTAACCATAACAATAGCTACGACACAACCATAAATGCCGATAACGATAAGTATAATGCCAACGATAACATTAACAATAATATAATGAACCATTGCCATAACGGGAAACGATTATGATAAGAATATCGCTAACAATAAAAAACGATAACGAAGCACGATAATGATGCGATTATCATAATCAGAATAATAAAATGAACGGTAAGGAAAAGATATCTAAATATAAGTAGAACGATCAAATTTCGCCCCTTTGGGTCCGAAGCTGAAATGGTCATTCCAACAACACCAACTCCAAACGATTGTATACAGATGTAGTACTAAATTTTTCGAAATTCGAGATTGGAATAAAATTTGTATGAGCTTTAAAGACGCGCATATGGTATTAGTTACTATATTATTTCATTCATAAAAGGTATTTTTTCTAGAACTAATTTTAAAAGAGAGAAAGGTAGATATCTCTTGGCCTTCAGCTTTTTTTTTTTTGGTAAAGCAAAATTCAATCTAAGCTCTCTCAGATTTATTGAACATTTGTACCTATGAACGTACATATATGTGTACATAAATATATATGTATAAAGATTTATGAAACAGGTGTTTAAGCACTTATGTATATGTGTCCGTATATGTACATATGTATGTAAGCATGTATGCTTAAGTTTATTTGCCTTTGTAGTATACCTACAAAATGCTGAATGTACCAGAAAGTTAAAGAAATTGCTTTAAAATCGATAATTACCCAATGAAAATTGGCGACTAAATACCTGTCGGTATGTACATTAGGGTGATACAAAGCAAAGTTAAGTCGGAATATCAATGCTCTCTCCTGCTAAGATTGTTCTACTGAAAAATATACACCTGCCTTTTTATTTTGAAATCAAAAAATTTGTAGAGGTCATTCAAAGTTTCCGATCTATTTTATATGGGGAAAAACTCTTGAAAATCAATACTTTGCTTCTCTTCAGAAGACTTCCAGTAATTATATCCAATTGTTTATTTAACCATGTTTTAATATGAATAATTTTTTATTTACCCCAAAAGCCCCAAAAATTCAAAGGAGGTTCATAAAAAATCTTTAGTATTAAAAAATGGTAAAGTGAACAATTGTGTGTCTTACTGGAAGTTTTCTGAAGAGCTTTCCGATCGAAAAGTATAGATTTTCAAGTATTCTTTACCATTTCCATAAAAAACTTTACAAATACATGGAAATGCTTGAGCGACTTGACCGACCTTTAAATATTTTTGAATTTCGAAATAAAAAACAGGGGAATATTTTTTTGGATATAGAACAACGCATTTTTGAACCACCCTAATGTACATACAGACGGGCATACATATATTTTATGGTGTGTCTGATAACATCTTAAGCTTTATATGATTTAATCCGAAAACGTGCTGTAATTTGTTGCTTTTTATTAGCGTACATTGTATGTACTCCTATCGGGCTGATAACGTTCGAACAACACGTGAACAACATTTTCGGTACATGGCTAAGGTCGCAATTAAGAACAATTTGGCAATTGTGGAAACGGGCTAGGTATCGCCAAATCGAATTATGTATGTACATATCATCGTTTAAAGTACAAAACCGCGTATCAAGAGAGTAAAAACACTCACATTTCAAAATGGTACTTATTTTTACAAAGCAATCGCATACCTGGCTAGTATATTTCAGGACGAAGGGATAAGGATTGAGCCAAGAGCTTGTGTGAGCAAATACAATTTTCGGCAGCAAATGTCAGCAGTTACGCGGGTTTGCAGAATGACGATACGCGGTTTTGTACTTTAAACAATATATTAGTTATCCATTTACCCCAATCACTAGTCGAAAGCAATGTACAAACCATACATAAGTTTCTCACGTGAAAATGTTATCGAAAAAATTTAAGAAAATATGTATCTACTATTTAAGTACTTTCCAGATAATTTATGCGCCAGTTATTTTTTGACTAACAATCCGAGCACCATGTCGAATATGCGGCACGCTTTAGTTCTTGCCACGGTCTTCTGCACACTGCTGACCGTCGTACAAGCGCTACCCTCCTGCGCACAGGACGATGAGGATTGTTGGGAAAGTCGCATGCATCCTGAATTCACAGGCGCGAGTAAACGCAGCGGAGTGGCTTACCAAACCAAAGTGGCCGACGAGGATACCTCCGAGTATTGGCTGGACCAGGGCAAACAGTTTGTCAAGGAAAAGCTCAGCACAACACTCAACACGAATATCGCAAAAAATGTGATCATGTTCCTGGGCGATGGCATGGGCATCACCACGCACTCTGCGGCTCGCAATTTACTCGGCGGTGAGGAAGAGTTTCTCTCCTTTGAAAAGTTCCCTTACACTGGACTTTCGCGCACTTTCAATGTGAATAGAATTGTTTCCGACTCAGCATCCACTGCCACCGCATACCTATGCGGCGTTAAAGCTTTCGGCGGCACCATTGGCGTTGCTGGTGTAGAGCGTACCGACTGTCAGCAATCAGCCAACGCCACCAATCATGTGTACTCCATAGCCAAATGGGCGCTAGATGCCGGTAAGTTGGCGGGTGTCGTGACCACCACACGCATCACACACGCCTCACCTGCTGGCGTTTACGCACACGTGGCTGAACGTAACTGGGAGAACGACAGTGAAGTGGACTCTGACTGCGGCGCCGATAGCAACATAGAGGACATTGCTTACCAACTAATACATGGAGAAGTGGGCAGCAAGCTTTCGGTGATTATGGGTGGCGGTAAGCGGGAGTTTGTGGACTCAAATTTGTATGCAAATGGATTGCGCAGCGATGGCCGCAATCTGATCGTCGACTATCAGGAACAGAGCAGCAAAAATGCCTACGTCGAGACTCTGAGTGAATTGAATAGCTTGAATTTCAGTGAAGTCGATCGCTTGCTGGGACTTTTCGAAGACAGTCACATGCTGTACCACTTGGAGACTCACGAGCTCAGCAATCAACCAACCTTGGAAGAGATGACGCGCAAGTCGATAGAGTTCCTGAGTCGCAATGAGCAGGGTTACTTTATTTTCATCGAGGGTGGACGCATTGACCACGGCCATCATGCCACCTATGCGCGCCTTGCTATGGATGAAACCGTCGAGTTCTCAAAGGCAATACAAGCAGCGCGCGAGTTGACCAATGAAGAGGACACTCTGATTGTGGTGACAGCCGATCACTCACACACGTTGAGCTACTCGGGATATTCGGTAATTTGAACTTTCTATGTAACATATTCTAATAAATTTTTGCCTCGTCTACTAGGACCGAGGCAATGACATTTTTGGCGCACCGTCATACACGGCTTCCGACAGCAAACCGTACATGACTTTGAGTTACGCGAATGGTCCGAGCTACAATACATTTTATGATGTCAATCGGCATGAGCGTCTGGATCCAACAACTTTGATCACCGGCAAAGCTCGCGATAGATTCCCTGCAACACTGCCTCTCTCCTCGGAGACGCATGGCGGTGATGATGTGGCCGTATTCGCTTCGGGTCCGTGGGCCCACTTATTCACCAGCGTTTATGATCAAAATACAATTCCGCATATGATGGCGTATGCCTCGTGCTTGCCAAATGGACTTACAGCGTGTTCTTGAAAGCTTTAATTTGTGATTGTGTGATTAAACGTAGTTTTTAAGGCGGGATATATATACATGCATATGTATATGGTATATAAGTGTGTAGGAGAATACAAACAAAAATTACATAGACTCGGAGGTCGGTCAAGACTGACTACTCTTTTACTTTCTTTTTAACCGACTTCCAAAAAAGGAGGAGATTTTCAGTTCGTCGGAATATATATACCATATATAGCCNAGGAGAATAGAAATGAAAGTAAAAAACAAACAAAAATTACATAGAATCGCAGGACGGTCAAGACTTTCGTTTTAACCGACTTCCAAAAAAGGAGGGGTTTTCAGTTCGTCGGAATATATATTTCTTTTTGTATGTATGTTACCGCGTTGTATGTATGTTGGACCACGTCAACCGATTTCGATAATTTTGCATCGGAAAGATAGTGTCTCAGAGGTGGTCCCATACTAATCTGGTTTAGATCCGATCATTGGATTATGAAATATATACATATGTATGTATATATTTTTTTTATGAGAATTGAAGTCGGTTTTTTTTTGCTAAAAATTACTTATTCTTATCATGTATTTAGTATTCAATTAGAACATAATTGGAAATATTAAGCCTTTGTGGACAAGCCTGATAGAAAGCAGAACGTTAAAGAAACATCTCAATAAATTTTGACTTCATTTCCGAAATGGTTCTCCTGGTATATTTCTAAGAAAGTAAATCGTGCTGAGCATTTTTGCTGTACAAAGTCCAGCACGTCTGAGTTTTTTATTTGCCTACTAAAGATAAAGGAGCTGAGATTAGATTATTTTGGCTGCCCAGAAAAGGCAGGTGCCACTGCTCATGCAACTGCTTTCTGAAAATTTCTCTATTTGACAGTCTTTTGACCTCTGTTATTTCCACGCTTGAAATAAAAAATGGCGCTTTTAGAAATAATGCCACGAACCAACTAAACAGATCACCCAGCAAGGCAACCACCGTGTATTTGTAATTGCATTTGAGAACAAAAAACAGTTGATGACGTCATTTTTTAATCGGTTGTTTCATTTACCATTCCGTTTCATTCATATGGCGGCGAAAAAAAATTGTCAAAAGCGCTAGGAAAGAGAATACGCTATCAATGAAACGATAATGGCGATAGTACTGAAACTATCGATAGTTATTTCAAGTGACCAGACTATTACGATGGTGTCGTCGATAGTTTGCAAACCAGAATTTTTATAAAAATTCTGTTTAAAAATTTTGAACATTTTCATAAAACATTTTCGAACTTTTTACAAAGTTTCGAATTCGAACTTAAATGGTTTTTGTTTGATAGCAAGGCTTTCATAAAAATATAATAAATATTAAGTACGCAAAAGAAAAATAGCGAATCCTTTTTAAAATATTACGTCCATATTTATTGTATCGCCTGTGTATGTACGAGTATTGAGCTAGGGGAAGAATATATCTAAAAAGCTGCATAGTTTATATATGTATATTGATCGCCTGCTCTGCTGCTGACTACATGCAAAAATGTAAGAGGCAATTAATGCAATATGCCTACTAGGGTGGTCCTTAAACTTATGAAAAACTAAATTTTGTTTGCTCTATGTACAAAATAAGGGCTTACACGAAAATTTCAAAATGTTTTAGGGTTCGCTACCAAGGATTGAAAAAAGTTATATTTGATTAATTTGACATATTTAAGTATTATTGAAAACTAATCATGTAAGTATGTTAATGCATAGACATCTTCTAATGAATTCACTCAGCAATATAAAGCTCCAAATACTGCCATTTCTTTAAGTCTTTTTGGAATACTTGGAGCTTTTTTTCGTAAGATTCACTCTGGTTAACAAATTATTTACTATTAAAATACCAAGGGACCTACATATGTAGAAATGAGAGTATGTGCGGACTTCCTGAGCCTAAACCGACAATGTCGATAAAATCTGCATACACTGCAGCATCGTTCAGCTGTTATTACCCTTTACAGAATCTGATTGAAAAAGTCGTACGAGCGTGAATCGCCATGTTTAAACCACCCTAATGCCTACTCTAATAATGGTGGCTTAAAACTACAAGATTTCTACAGTTGATCCGAGAACGCACCGAGAATGAGTTTTAGAAGGAAAGAACAGCAATTTTAGTTAACTCTTGCTTTTTATTATTTTAAGCAAAAGAAGCCCAAAAAAGGTACAGTGTAGCCGATATTTTGTGATTAAAAATAAACCACTCATATAAAACAAAAATTAAGTAATAAATGTGTTTTTGGACCTGAAAAATCCGTAAGAGAAAAAAAAATCGCGAAAAACTCGAGAGTAAAACACGATTTATGCCGAATCGTTTCGGTGTACATAAATGTTACCAGATGTAAATTTAAAATGCTCATTTATTGGGTTTATATGAATTATTGCATTTTTTTTTTAGCTTCCAACTAAAAACCGTGGAAGCTCGAAAATTTGCTTACCGAGTACCGCGTAAAATGGGGGATGGGTGTACATTAAATAACGGTTAAATGTTTTTAGACACCATTCAACATTTTAAATTGAGAAAAAATATGTGCGTTGCTTTGAATCCCGTAAGATTCAATTTAACCGTTACTTCTCATTAAAAAATAGTGTGGCTTTAAGGCGTCGTGTGATTTCCATATGTGCGTTCTATTTCAAAATCTAAAAATTTTTTTAAATCTAAAAAGTTTCTTGTTGAAATATTCGCTTAAACTATCCACTGTTTTTTTTCTATTCAATTTTAGGTCTCAATCATGAACCGGATACCAGGGACCGAACATAACAGTTATTGATGAAAACTTTCATGGAAAAATTCACTATGAAAGAAATGTTCTGCAACTAAGTGATACATACCAATCGATTTCTTTTTTCACCGAGACTCAAATTTGAAAATAAATTTTTATTTGCAATTTTTATGCAAAATGAAAAAAATAACAATTATTTTTCATTTTTTATTATAAATCCAAAATAACCATTATTTTTGATTTTTATATTATATGTCATGATAATAGCTATTGAAGATCTTTATTTATAACTGTCATTTGCAGATTATTTATATAAAAATCAAAAACAATCGTTATTTTCGATTTATAAAATAAATGTCAGAAATAACGGTTATTTAAAG